>NW_006922240.1:620582-623905 GCF_000298275.1 Orycteropus afer afer
CCTTGGAAACCCAAGGAGGGGTCACTATGAGTCGGGGCTGACTCGACGGCGCATAACAATAATAACAACATATATATGTACATATATATCACATAAAATCTGTACTTTAAATAGTAGCACACTATGCATGAAATGCAAAGATGATACCTTTTAGGCAAGCTATTAA
Organism: Orycteropus afer afer; assembly: GCF_000298275.1. Lineage (NCBI taxonomy): Eukaryota > Metazoa > Chordata > Mammalia > Tubulidentata > Orycteropodidae > Orycteropus > Orycteropus afer. The sequence continues at coordinate 620,749 of NW_006922240.1, forward strand.
CATTATTCATCATATTTGTAAATCACATATAAAACCTGTTATAATGTCAAAAGGTATTGGAAAAGTCATTGTCTCCTTTTTTTTCCCTCTCTCTCTATATATAACAAGTAGTTTTGATATACTAAAATGTCAACTTTCCATAAATTAATAAAAATTCAATAAATATCAGTTAATAAATAATGATTTCTTTCAAATATGATAAAAATAATTTTAAATTTCATTGTATTAATTTAGAGTTTGGACACTGGAATGTGATTGTTTGGGTTAGAAGATAAAATCAGGAAAATATCCCAAAATCAATAAGAAACAAGGAAATATGATGACTTCTTGGTCATGTTCCATGCTTCTTTTTGCATTTTCTCAACTGGGCAAAGAGGGATTTTGCACTCAGCAGAAAGTCAAGGAGGATAATTTGAGTCCTGTGTGTACCTTGAGTCTACAGTCTTGAAGCACAAATCAGATAGTCACTAGTCAATTAATTTTTAATTCCATGGTCCACAGTAATGGTTATGTCACATATTGGTACCATCACTGTCATGGAGTCAGATCCAACTCATAGTGGTCCCTCCTTGGGTTTCTGAGGCAGTATCACTATGGAAGTAGATTGCCCAATCTTCCTTCCGAGGAGTGGCTGGTGGGTTTGAACCCCTAGCCTTCTGGTTAGCAGTATGTGATAATCAAACTCAAAATTTCCATATTGTAATTTTGAGCAATTGGTTCCACTAGTGTTCACTACACCCACTAATGATCATTCTTTACTTCTTTCAACTTTTACCTCATGATTCACCTTCTCATTCTGAATAATCTTACCTTTATATTTCACTGAATGAGAGAGTTCAACCTGGTGATGCTAACAGGAAATTGTTTTTCAAGGCCTTTATTACTTAAGCTATAAGTTAGATCTGGTTGACCTAGGGTTTACATTTAGGTTTCCATGGATTTTTTTTTTTTCAAATGTTAGGAAAGAAATGTTGGACATAGTGAAGATGAACACTTTGTAGCATGTATGGTGGATGAAAGTACTCATATAGAAGTTACATTTTATTTTAATTAAAGTGCTCCTTAACATATATAAGAGTGTGTTATGGATTGAAGTGTGACCTCCCCAAAATATGTGTTGTAAATTATAAACTCTATGCCTGTGGTTACAATCCCCTTTGTTAAAGAGTGTCTTTGTTATGTTAATGAGACAGGATTAGTGTAGGGTGTATTTTAAGTCAAACTCTTTTGTGATATAAAATAGATTAAACAATAAAGTGAGAAAAGCAGAAGGGGAGCAGATCCTGAGCCATGAAGATTGCTCAGGAGCGGATGCTTGAAAGAGACAAGGTCCTTGTCCAGAGCCAATAGAAAATTAAACTCTTCCTCGAGAGCCAGTACCCTGAATTTGCATTTCAAGCATTGTAAACAATGAGAAAATAAATATGTTTGTTAAAGCACCCATTTGTGGTATTTCTGTTATAGTAGCACTAGATAACTAAGAAAGGTATGTTTCAGAATAAAGAACAAATGAACAGAAATAGAAAATATGATAGAAAGCAAAAATCAGATCCGTCTAGGAGGTCCAACATTCTACTAACAGTAGTCTCAAACATTGATAAGTAATGTAATGGAGTAGAAAAAATAAATAGAGAAATAGTAAGAAAAAAAGTTTCCCTAATCTCAATATATGTTCTCAGTCTGAAAGTATCTGATTGCAACAATATTTACACAAGTTCTAGTGATTATAATCACAATGATAAATAGAAGACTTTAAATATTTCCAGAGATAGTCACACAGTGTGTGTGTGTGCATGTGTGTGTGTGTGTGAAAGAGAGAGAGAGTTTACATACAGAGGGATGTGAATCAGGTTTCACATAAATATTGCTGGAAGCTATAAGATTATGCAAGGAGGCCTTCATCATTCTGAGAGAGAAAATAAACATAAAATTCTACACCTATACAAATTATCCATCAAAATGCAAAATAAAGACTTGTAAGAATTCAGCAGTAAGAAAGGCTGTAAAACCTGACCAATTCACACACTATAAACAAATCAAATATTGACCAAAATAAACAAAAATGTTTTCGATGCATCAATAAGCTGAAAAGAAAAAAATACTGTTTGATTTCCAATAATTTAATGAAATACTTGAAGAGGTAAGTATGGTACTGCTGCCCTGAACCATTTACCCAATCCATTTGACTTTGGGCAGTATTCATAGCCACTTTGTGAGTAGAGGAGAAGAGACAAAATGGAGAACCCACCTCCTGAGAATTAACAACCACAAGTCAGTCTTCATAGGGCCTAAAGTCGTATTAGTGTGTCTAAGAAACCTTAAGATCATATTTACTTCAAAGTGATGTTGTGTAGGTGGCATCTCTGACAGAAGCAAATGCAATTCCTTTCTTGGGGAATTGAAACTCCACTCTAAGCTTCAAAGTTCTAAGGAACATTAACTTAGATTTTTAAAAATAAATCACCAAAAAAACCTACAAGAAAACATGAATAAGATCTATTAAAATCATAATGATCCTGACTTCTGATATCAGAATTTTTAGATATGTATTATAAAATAACTGTATTTGATATCTTAAGTGATATAACAAGAGATTAAGAATATGAGTTAGGATAAAGGTACTATTAAAAATTATATAGAACCAAAATGAGTGGATCATCAGTTATGTATGTGCATATATGTACACATATATAAGTGTACAGATGTTGTTGTTGTTAAGTGCTGTCGAGTCGTTTCCGACTCATAGTGACCCCATGCACAGCAGAACGAAACACTGCCCGATCCCGTACAGATAGGTACAACTATGTGCATGTTTGTGCACAGACAGAAGTATGTACATGAATATGTATGTACACATATGTGTGTACAGGCACATATATTCATACAGGACACAATTACAGATACCAAACACCTTGTGAAATTGGTTTTCTGGATTTGAAGGCTTTGAACCTTAGTCTCATGGGACAACTCAGTCAGTTGACAAAATATAGCTCACAAAATTCATGTTCTGCATCCCAGTGTGGTGAGTGGTGACTGGTGTCTTAAAAGCGTGCAAGCAAGAGAGGGAGAACAGTGTGGAACAAAATTCAAAATCATTTGGAGGAAAAAAAAGGGGGGAGCAGGTTTGCTGGTCTGATAGAGCCTGGTGGAACCACTG
>NW_006922240.1:624090-629162 GCF_000298275.1 Orycteropus afer afer
TATGGGGAGGAAGTGGGAGGGGAGCTGTTGCATTGGGTAAACTGTGGTCAATGTCATGAGACAAAGTGTATGTGAACTGCTGTATGGAAAGTGAATTTTCTCTGTAAATCTTCACTCAAATCACAATAAAATAAAATAAAAAGCATGAAAGCAGACATTTAAACACAGTTATTAAGCTCTACTTGTCAAGAACAAAAGAGAAAGAAGAAAACCGAAGGCTCAGAGTCAGTCCCATTTCATAGCGACTCAATGTACAACAAAATGAAACACTCCCCAGTCTTCAGCCACCCTCACAATCATTGCTATGCTTTAGTTCATCATTGCTCTGTGTCAATCCACCTCATTGAGGGTCTTTCTCTTTTTTTGGCTGACTCTCTACTTTACCAATAATGATATCCTTCTCCAGGCACTGGTCCCTTCTGACAATATGACCAAAGTACATAAGACGAAGTCTGGCCATTCTTGCTGCTAAGGAGCATTCCAGGTGTACTTCTTCCAAGACAGATTTGTTCTTTCTTTTGGCACATCATGGTATGTTCAATATCCTTTGCCAACACCACAATTCAAATGCATAAATTCTGCAATTTTCCTTATTCATTGTCCAGCTTTCACATGCATATGAGAAGATTGAAAACACCATGGCTTGGGTCAGGTGCACCTTAGTCTTCAAAGTGACACATTTGCTCTTAACACTTTAAAGAGATCTTTTGCAGCAAATTAGCCTAGTGCAATATGTTTGAGTTCTTGACTGCTGCTTCCATGGGTGTTGATTGTGCATTCAAGTAAAATGAAATCTTTGACAACTTCACTCTTTTCTCTGTTTTTCATGGTGCTGTTTACTGGTCCGGTTGGGAGGATCTTTGTTTTCTTTATGTTGAGTTGCAATCCACACTGAAGTCTTTGATCTTCATCAGCAAATGTTTCAAGTCATCTTCACTTTCAGCAAACAAGGTTGTGTCATCTGCATACTGCAAGTTGTCAAGGAGGCTTCCTCCAATCCTGATGTTGAGTTGTTTTTCATATAGTCCAGCTTCTCAGATTATTTCATCAACATACAGATTGAATAAGTAAGGTGAAAAGAAACAACACTGGCACACACCTTTCCTGATTTTAAACCCCTTGTTCTGTTTGAAAACTTGTCTCTTGGTCTATGCACAGGTTCCTCATGAGCACAGTAAGTGTTCTGAAATTCCCATTCTTTGGAATCCTATCCATAATTTGTCATGATCCACATAATCGAATGCTTTTGTGTACTCAATAAAATATAGGTAAACATCTTTCTAGTATTCTTTGCTTTCAGCCAAGATCCATCTGACATCAGAAATGTTATCCCTCATTCCACATCCTCTTCTGAATTCAGCTTGAGTTTCTGGCAGTTCCCTATCGATATATTGCTGGAGCCATTTTTAAATTATCTTCAGCTAAATTTTCCTCAACGTGTGATATTAATGATATTGTTCGATAACTTCTGCATTCTGTTGGATCACCTTTCTTTGGAATAGGCACAAATATGGATCTCTTCCAGTCAGTTGGCCAGGTAGCTGTCTTCCAAATCACTTGGCATAAACAACTGTGGGCTTCCAATGTTGCATTCATTTTTGAAACATCTCAATGGGTATTCATCAATTCCTGGAGCAATGTTTTTTGCCTATTCCTTCAGTGCAGCTTGGACTTTTTCCTTCCTTACCATTGGTTGGTTCTTGATCGTATGTTACCTTCTAAAATGGTTGAACATTGACTAATTCTCTCTCTCTCTCTCTCTCTCTCTCTCTCTCTTTAACTTTTATTGTGCTTTAGGTGCAAATTTACAGAGCAAAATCTGTTTTACATTCAACAGTTGGTGTGCATTTCATTTCACGCCGTGATTACTATCCCTGACTATAACAAACTCTCTTCTCCTCCTGTCCCTGTGACTACCCCTTCCCTGTGCCTTCTTAACTATGCACTCCTGTCTGTCATTTTTCCCTCTTTGTGAATGCTATCCCTCTGGTGCCCCATGGCTGATCGCTCTAAGGGATGTATCTCCCTAGAGTAGGTGGGTTCATTGCCTTGGGATAGGTGTTCTGCATGTACGTCTTTCTACTGTTGGGCTGAGAGCCAATCCATAGGAGTGAGTCCAATTCTAGGCCCAAAGGGTAACCCGGGGTCATAGTCTTGGGGGTTCCACTAGACTCTTGACCAATTCATTTTGGTACAGTGACTCTGTGTATTCCTTCCATTTTCTTTTGATGCTTCCTGCATCATTTAATATTTTGCCCAAAGAATCCTTCAAATTGCAACTCAAGGCTTGATATTTTTCTTCAATTCTTTCAGTTTGAGAAATGCCGAATGTGTTCTTCCCCTTTGATTTTCTAACTCCAGGTCTTTTCACATTTCATTATAATACTTTACTTTGTCTTCTTGAACAGCCCTTTGAAATCTTCTGCTCAGATCTTTTACTCATTTCTTCCATTCTCTTTAGCTACTCTCTGTTCAAGAGCATTTATTTCCTATCTTTTCAATGATCTTTTACTTTCATCATGTATGATGTTCTTGATGTTAACCCACAACTTGTTGAGTCTTTGGTCCCTGGTGTTCAGTGTGTCAAATCTATTTTTGAGATGGCTTCTAAATTTAGGTGTATTTTGGTTACCTAGTCCTCCTCTAACAGAAAATACCACAAATGGGTGGATGGCTTCAACAAACAGAGATTTATGCTCTTACAGTGTAGGAGGCTACAAGTCTGAGTTCAAAGTACCAGTTCTAGGGGCTGGGTGAAAGCCCCTTGACCTTGGGCTTCAGCTCTGCTTCTTGCTCCAGGCCCACTGAACCTGCAGGTGTCTCTTAGCTCACGTAGCTCCTGGCTGCTCAGGCTGACAAACCTAAGGTTGACAAATAAAATGGCACAGACCCAAGATTTCCAAACAACATGGCAGGATGCTAGTTCAAGTCCAGAGACAGTCTTAAGATAAGCAGGAAACATGGCAGGCTGCTGAATGAAGGCCTTGCTCAAGCAGGGTCCAGGTGTAGCCTGCTGATGGAAGGCCTTTCTCAAAGCTTCTCCTTGTGTACAGGAAGCAGACCACATCCCTAAGGCAGCTACTCAGCTGCTCCAGTAGATTCCACCATGAAGCTGACTATCAGTCTCATCATGGAGAATAACTACATTCAGCTGCCCAGCCACTCAAAACCAGAAAAGTTGGCATAAAACTGAACTACTTACCACAAGGTAGGACATACTCAAGGTTGTATTTTGGTTCTCATGGTCTTGTTTTAATTTTCTTCAGCTTCAACTTCAACTTGCTTACGAACAATTGTTGGACTGTTCCACAGTGACCCTCGGCCTTGCTCTGACAATACTGAGCTTCTCCATTGTCTCTTTCCACAGATGTAGTTGGTTTGATTCCTGTGTGTTCCATCTGGTGAAGTCCACATGTGATGTCACTATTTATGGTGTTGAGAAAAGGTATTTGCAATGAATGAATTGTTGATCTTGCAAAATTCCGTAATGCGATTTTCTGTGTCATTTCTATCACCAAGGCCATATTTTCCAACTACTGATCTTTCTTCCTTGTTTCCAACTTTCACATTCCAATCACCAGTAATTATCAATACATTTTTCTTGCATGTTTGGTCAATTCCAGATTGCAGAAGTGGGTAAAAATATTCAATTTTTTCATATTTAGCAATAATGGTCAGTGCATAAATTTGAATAATAATAGTATTAACTGGTCCTTGAAAGCATATGGATATTATCCTATCACTGACAGCATTAACTTCAGGTTACAAAATGAAATGTTCTTTTGGATGATGCCTTCCTCTTCAATTTGTCATTCCCAACATAGTAGATCATATGATTGTCTGATTCAAAGTGGCCAATACCAGTCCGTTTCATCTCACTAATGCCTAGGATATTGATATTTATGCATTTCATTTATTTTTGAGAACTTCCAGTTTTCCTAGATTCATATTTCATACATCCCATATTCCAATTATTAATGAATGTTTGCAGCTATTTCTTCCCATTTTGAATCATGTCCCATCAACAAATGAAGGTCCCGAAAGCTGTACTCCAGCCATGTCATTAAGGTAGAGTACTTTGAGGAGGCAGTTCTTCTCCAGTTGTATTTTGAGTGCCTTCCAACCTGAGAGTCTCATCTTCTGGCACTATATCAGACAACGCTTCACTGCTATTCATAAGGTTTTCAGTGGCCAATTTTTTCAGAAGTGGACTGCTATATCCTTCTGCCTAGTCAGTCTTAGTCTGGAAGCTCAGCTGAAACCTGTCCACCATGGGTGACCCTGCTGGTTTTTGAGATAACTGTGGCACACCTTCCAGCATCACAATATCATGCAAGCCACCACAGTATGACAAACTGACAGATGAGTTATGGATGAATACTTTAATTATGAAAAATCAAAAATAAAGAAGTTATAGACAATCTTATGTCTATATATTTGAAAATTTAGGTGAGATGAAGGCGTAAGAAAATAATTTGCCAAAACTTATGTAAGAAGAAATACAAAACCTAAAACCCTAAAACCAATAAAGATATTGATTTAGTAGTTAAAAATCTCCCCATAAAGAAATTGCCAAATCCATAGGATTTACAAGTAAATTCTATTAGATATTTAAGGACCAAATTCCAATCATTTTGAAACTATCTCAGAGTACAAAAGAGATCATTTTGAGAGGCTTTGTTAACTTTGATAAGGAAATTGGAGAAATCTAGATTGAAAAATGAAAATTATAGGCCTATTCAGCTATTAATATAAATGCAAATATCTTAAAATAAAAGAAAAATTTGTTGTTGTTAAATGCCATCAAGTTGGTTCTGACTCACAGACACCCTATGTACACATATGTACAACAGATGAAACACTGCCTGGTCATACACCATCCTCACAATCCTTGCTATGCTTGAGCCCGTCATTGCAGCCACTGTGTCAATCCATCTTGTTGAAGGTCTTCCCCTTTTTCACTGACCCTCTAGTTTACCAAGAATGATATCCTTCTTCAGGGACTGGTCCCTTCTGATAACATGTTCAAAGTATGAGAGACGAGGTCTGGCCATTTTTGCTTCTAAGGAGCA
>NW_006922240.1:629277-633575 GCF_000298275.1 Orycteropus afer afer
TATCCAGGTGGAGGGACGGATACATAGAGACATTTTTTTTTTTAATTTAGAAAAACTTTTCATTCAGTACTCATAAAATTATTATTCAATATTGTAATAAGGCTAGAGCCACATGAAAAATAAAACAGGAGGCAAAACAAAACATACCAGACCCATCTGTCTTATATTTTTCTAACTTGTTGAGATTTGTTTTGTGTTCATGAATTTCTTTCAGATCTTCATTTTGTTAGTCTGGTGATTACCACAGACTCTGGATAATGCCCACATGGACAGTTTTCCTGTTAACCTTCTCACACTGTGCCCTCTCCATGTAGATGCCATATTTCTATGTGTAAACCATGGCAACCTTGCCAATTAGCTGACCTTTATAGTATCCTGAACTTGTCATTGTGGATGAGCATCGAGTGGTCACTGTGGTCCTGCTGAAGCTCTTTGGAGAACTGGAAGGACAGGATCTTCCTACACACATGCGGATGCACATTGAAGTGCTGCTTGCAGTTCTTGCTGCTGTCTGAAGTCACCAAGGGATCGAACTTCGTGATGACCATCTCTGGGGGAGCAGGAAGGGCTTGGTATTATGGCCAATTTTGATGTATTCAAGAAAGGCAAGGTTGACATAATACTAGAAAATTAAAGTGATTAATTATTACTATCTGCTGTTGAGTTGATTCAGACTCATGGCAGCCCTATTATGCAAAGTAGAACTGCTCTGTAGAGTTTTCAAGGCTGTGATATTTTGGTAGCAGATTGCCAAGACTGTCTTTGAGGTGCCTCCGGGTGGGTTTGAAGCACCAACCTTTCAGCCAGTAGTTGAGTGCTTAACTGTTTGCACCACTCAGAGACCCCAATTAATTATATGAACAGGTAATATTAGAAAAATTATATAATCATCATAATAGACACAGTAAGAGTTGCTAAAATTTAATTACATGTTATTATAATAACGCCTAGAAAATTAGAACAGAAGAAAATTTTCATCTGGCAAACAAAGTTCGTCTACCAAAAACCTACAGCAAATGTAAGAGGTGAGTCATATGGTAGAAAGTGCTAAATTGTTCTTAGTTTATAGGGGAAGGAAGAAGAAGGGATGGAGAAAGGAAGAGAGGGAAGGGGGAGGGAGAGAGAGAGGGAGAGACAGAGACTAAAAGAAGATAAATCATGATACTGAGAATATTATAATAAGGTTATAACACCCAGAAGAGAAAAAAAGTAGTATCTTTTGAGAGGGGTTTCTTCAGGGGTGGGGCTGGGGTGGAAAGAGAAGGATACTCATATTTCATTTTGTGCTTTTCTACACTACTAGATTCTTTTCCTTCACATACCTGTGTGTTTTTTAAAATAATAATACATTTAACAAAAAATGAGCAAACAGAAAGAGAAGCAAAGAAGACTTCAGTTTTTGTGTCTCTGTGTGTGTGTGTGTGTGTGTGTGTGTTGATTTGGATAAATTAAGTAGAAGAGCTCTGGTGGCATAGTGCTTAAGGCATTTGACTGCTATCCAGAAGGCTGGTGGTTCAAATCCACCAGCCACTCCTCGAAAGGAAGGTTGGGCAATCTACTTCCATGGTGATACCCCTTGGGAAACCCAAAGAGGGGTCGCTGTGAGTCGGATCTGACTCCACAGCAGTGAGTTTGGTTTGCTTTTGGTTTAGGAAACTGAAGGCGAGTATCGCTATATAAGTATACCTTCACTGAGAAACACTGACTTCAGCTTAAGGATCCATTTTGTTGCTTTCTTTCTTCACACAGGTTTTTTTTTTCCCCCCCTTGGGTTAGTTTTTAGTTTTGCTAGACCATATATCCTTTAGTCATATTATTTTTCAGGAGAACAGTGTGTCTAGTATACTTTTCAAATTTTTCAAATCCTTGTTATGGTGTTTTTCCTCTTCATAATTAAAAACCAAAACCAAACCCACTGCCATTGAGTGGATTCTGACTCATAGCGACTCCCATTGGGTTTCTGAGGTGGTAAATCTTTACAGAAGTAGACTGCTCAGTCTCCCTTCTGCAGAGTAGCTGGTGGGTTTGAACCACTAACCTTCTGGTTAGCAGTCAGATGCCTTAAGCACTGTGTTACCAGAGCTCCTTCTTCATAGTTAAATAGGTCTAGAATTCTAGGTTCAGAATCCTTTGCCCTCAATGACATTTCATCATTGTCAATTAGCATTTCCTTATAGAGAGGGGAAAAGAAAAAAGAAAGAACAAGAAGAGGAGAGGAAGCAAAGCCTAATTCTTCTTTATTGTATAATCAGGTTTTTTTTCCCCCTCTTTCTATGATGTTTGTTATCTTTTGGGTCCAGAAGTCTTCCTCACATGTGTCTAAATGTAGTTCTTATTTTATTATTTCATTTTTATAGCTAGAATCTGTATCTTTGAACTTTTCATTGCTAGTAGGAAGAACAAATATAATCAAAGAAGCACAAAAATGCCTTGGCCTTGCCAATACCATGGTACTAGGGAAAGGATTGACCAGAGAAATAAGTAGAAAACCTTAAAAATAGTTATTTCTTTTTAGATCACTGGTATTTAATCTCTTATGGGTAATAATTTCACTTATCTCAGAATAAAAGATTCCAAAGGCAATAGACTATTTTTTATAATTTATTTAATTGCCTAGAAATACAATCGAGAATATTATCTGACAGAACCAATAGGGCCTTGGTAGGAATGGGTAAATCTGCAAATTAGCCTACTTGCCTAAAAGAATTAATGGACATTTGAAGACTTCTGTAATAACACTTTTAATTCAATCCAGCTATCTATAATACCAAAGCAATTTGGAGATAATTCAGAAATTCTATTCAAATAAATGAAGGTGCAACTAATTATCATTTGTGTGATAAATCCCATCACCAGAATACCTCCTATTCTACTTGCTTTCTAATAACTATATATCGCTTTATTAATATTTATTCATTTGTTTGTCATATTCTGGAGAGAATGAAATAAATCCTAAGCACCCCAAATTATAGAGATGGGATTGAAGTTCAAAGGAAAATAAATGATATACAAGTTTTCATTAATTAATTTATTAATTCATTCAACATTAATTGAGCTCTTACTAAAACCAAAAAATAAAAAACAACCAAACTTACTGCCATTGACTTGATTCTGATTCATAGTGACCCCCACTGGATTTCCAAGGCTGTAACTGTTTACTGAAGTAGATTGCCTTATCTCCCTCCCATGGAGCAGCTGGTGGTGGGTTTGAACTGCTACCTTTTGGTTAGTAGCCAAATGCCTTACCCACTATGCTACCAGAGTTCCAGGTACTACCATTAGGCACCAATGGTACAAAGATGACCAAGGCATTTGCAATCTACTGTGTAAGACAGATATACAAAGAAATAATTATAATATAATATCTACAGAGTATATTAAAATTAAATGGAAATATCACTAGTATAAAAACCTTTGGAATTCTATTCCATGGGCTTCTGCCTTTTAGTTGAAAGATTTCTATGCTCTCTCTTTGTTATAATGTTTTCCTTCCTTCTGTGGCTTGTCTTGTTCATCCAGTAGCTTCCTCTTTGATGTCAAAGTAGTCTTTGACTCTGTATGCTACTCCTCATTCTATTCTCTATAACTTTATTGCTTTCTGATATTTATCCCATTCTATTCATCCTTCCTTTATATCTAAAGCTTTCATGATACAGTTGACGACTTTTGTGTTGTGGTGGCTTGGGTTTAAGAGAGCAGAGACAGAGATAAGAAGGAAATCATGTTTTCATGCAGTCCATCTTACACTCCACATTTATTTACTTAAAATATCAACATGCTTCTCTCACCTCCTATAGGGCATCTAGTGCAATATTTATCATCCTTTATTTCTTTTCTTCCCATATATTTTTCTGAGAATCTGATATGCAGATTCACTCAAAACTTTTCAAATCACTCCACAAGGGACAGCACCCAGCTTTTCCAAGAAAGACAACATAAACTGCCTACAGGTCTAGGCCCAAAGATGATTGCAGTAACCATCATGTGAAACATATTAATATCAAAAGGATTTCTTCAGTGATTCTTTCTGCGGCTCCCAGACCCAGGGAGTTTGTCTCAGATATTTCTCTTATGTGGAAGAGGTTTCTTCAATCATCAAATCCTCTAGATCCTAAAGAAAACTTATCTACCTTCTAATTCCATTTCCTTTTCTCTATAACAATACCCTAATTTATTCAGAAATCATCTCTTGCCCGTGATATAGCAACATCCATATAACTATTCTACTTTAACCCTCCTCCCAACCATCTTCCACAAGGATTTTCCTATCCTTCCAGTCTAATAATGCTGCCCACTGA
>NW_006922240.1:633745-643473 GCF_000298275.1 Orycteropus afer afer
GAGGAGTGGCTGGTGGGTTTGAACTGCCAGCCTTCTGGTTAGCAGTCAAGTGCCTTAGGCACTATACTACCAGAGCTTCTGCTGAGCTATAGTAGACTGTTTTAAAAAACTGTTGGATGACTGAATTCCAGAAAGAAGTACTAAGTATGAAATAGAGACCACAGTAGATTGTTTTTATAACCCCCTCTCAGAATTTGTTAAAAAAGGAAATTCTCAAGACACGCTCTCACTTCCTTCAAACTAAAAAGCAAACAAGCATTGAACCCAATGCTGTCGAGTCAATGCCAACTCATAGTGACCCTATAAGACAGAGTAGAACACCCCCATAAGATTTCCAAGGCTGTAATCTTTACAAAAGCAGACAGCTACATCTTTCTCACAGGAAGCAGCTGGGGGGTTTGAGCCACTGACCTTTAAGTTAGCAGCTGAGTGCTTGAATTATCAGGGTTCCTCCCAAAAAACAAAAACAAACCTCACTACTGTCAAGTTGATTCCAACTCATAGTGACCTTATAGGACAGAGTGGGATTGCCCCATATGGTTTCCAAGGCTGTAAATCTTTATGGAAGCAGACTACCATATCTTTCTCCTGTGGACTGGCTGGTGGATTCAAATGCTTACTTTTTGTTTAGCAGCCAAGTGCTTTACCCACTGTGCCACTAGGGCTCCTCTACTGCCTCCAAGACCTGTCAAATCAGAAATTCTGCAAGTGGGGCCCAACATTCGTTGTTTTTACAAGCCCTCCAGGTTACTCTTATGTAGGATTAAGATGGAGAAAGCATGTTCAAAGGAAATGGTTCTCCTGGTGTATTGTGTCTGGTGGCTGTTGCATTGCTCCCCAAATGGTGCAGATTAGTAAGCCTTTTACTTCCCAGGCAATTAATCATGGATGGGATCTATGAATTGGCCTATAGAAAAGAAGGCACATTTTCATGGGCATGAATATCACAGGACATGTACATGAAATATGATGTCAAAAACCAGATAATGAAACAAGTAATAGAAATAAAGCACAGTGTAGACAAGTACCAGGGAGTTATAACAGCAATGACCACAAGAGGAAGAAAAGTTATAAGGAGAGCAAAACTACAAGATAGGAAAACACATATGCAGAACCATGAGGAGGGAGTTGTAAGCAAAGTCCAAATAATTAGGAAGGCAATAACTGGAGACATGGTTACTACAAAAAGCTGCATCAGATAGAAGTGAGGAAAAATGGCAAAAAAAAAAAAAATAATAATAATGATTGCAGGGCTGAAACAGTGACCTAAGCATTCCTGGTTGGAGGTAATTTACTGACATCCTGTGTAAGGAAGGATTAGGGATAAGTAATAGACTCCTACCTGCCAGAGTATTTATAACAGTCTAATTGTGTGGTATAGCCAAGTTGTCAAGGAAATGGGTTTTGGCCTCTAACATAATGAAGTTCTAATCCTGGCTTCACCATTTATCAGCTGTGTGATCTAAGCTTCAGTTTTCTTATCTACAAAATACAAATACAAATATGTCCACTACAATGGATTTGTTTTAATAGATAAATGATAAAATGGCAATAAAGTATCTTGTGTTCTAGCTGACAGATATAAGGCACTTAATATATGGTAGTGATTATTATGTTTGGTTTAATTATGGTAATAAGTTATGCATATAATGCCTATAATATCTGCACAAAAATTTATCCACAGTACAATAAAGTACCAATTAAAAACCCTAGTATAGTGGTGTGTGTAGACTAATTCTCCAATCTCATGGTACCCCTTCAGTTCTTGACTACTTCTTGTTGAATTTCTATTTCTATTCACATGATAGAAGAGGTTACTTGATTGCTACAGTGAAATAATTGATTACACAACATCAGGGGCAAAATAAATTGTGTGGTATGATCCTATTAAACTCAAAAATCAAACTCACTGCCATCGAGTTAATTCCAACTCATAGAGACCCCCATTGGGTTTCTAAAGTGGTAAATCTTTACGGAAGCACATTGCCCAATCTTCCTTCCACATAGCAGCTGCTGGGTTTGAACCGCCAGCCTTCTGGTTAGCAGTCAAATGCCTTAGGCACTACAAAACCAGAGCTCCTTATGATCCTATTAGTTTGGCCAAAAATATATTTCATACATCATATTGTGATCTACTCAAAAACAAAACATAATTTTTGCTAACAAAGATTGGGATGAAAGGCCCTACATTGCTTCTTACATCTTTTATTAAGAAGCTTCAAGGAATAAAGTGGGAATGGATTTCCTTTATTCACCATCTGCTCAGATTGATTTGATTAAACCCAGGGAGATTCTAGAAAAAATCATTTTTGTGGGACATTAATCATGATGTGGCATAACGAGCACTCGGCAGGGTTTGACTATCCACTGCCAGCCTATTAGCTGTGAGATCTTGGGTAAGTCACTTCATTTCTCTGACCATCAGTATTTTTCACCTGTCAAATCAGGATGACATGATGCATCTATTTTCCTTCACAGGGTTATTGTGAGATAAAAATGCATGAGAAGTCACTTTTTAAAGTGTGAAAACATTAGCAATTATCTATTCCCAGATGCTCTGTTAGAAAGTATTTCTTCATATTTCTCCAAAGGGTTCATTTAACCCTGCCTGAATTCTGACTGTTAACTTGCTTGCACATATCTGCAGATGCCTCTCAGTTTTGATCTGTAATTGATTCATGCACAGAATAAACCCCATAACCATCACCTTGCTTTGCTATATAATCAGACATTTTAGTTCTGCCCTGTTAGAGAAATAAAAAAATTCCCTATGCTCTCAAATTATGTACTGAACAGTGAACTGTATTCCAACCCCCTCCAATTTTTATAGTCTTTAAGAAATGGATATACAGGGTATGTTGTTTATTACAAGAGACATTAATAACAGCCTGCAAATAAAGGCTGCCTGTGATGTGTCAAGTGGTTCTAGAAGACTGTGCCTCACAATTCAGTAAATAGTGCTAACCTAAAAAGCAGGTTATCTCAATTCAAAGAGAGATGTGAATTGTAACACTTGTCCTGAGAGCTGAGGAAAGTCTCTATCATTTCTCTGAGCATTGGGTGTTATGGTATTTGGGAAATGGGTAAATAAAAAGCTATTATGTCAGTTGTGAGGAGTTCTTGGGTTTTGCAAATGGTTAAGTGCTTGACTCCTAGCCAAAAGGTTGACAATTTGAACCTACAGGGACCTCCTGGAGGGCAGACCTGGTGAAATGCTTCCGAAAAGGCAAACTCAAAAAACCAAACTCACTGCCTCCTTGGGTTTCCAAGGAGATATCACTATGAAAATAGATTGCCCAATCTTCCTTCCAAGGAGTGGCTGGTGGGTTTGATCCACCAGCCTTCTGGTTAGATCAAATACCTTGAAAAACCTGTGGAGCAGTTCCACTCTGCACATATGTGGTCTCCATGAGTCATAATCAACTTGGTGGCAACTAACAACAACAATACAAAAGTTGTAGATGGAAAGCCAATAAAAATAATAATAATAGCACATGAATCAGCATGGAAATTGTATGGCGGTGGGGCTGGGTAGAAGATTGGTTTAGAATCTGACATCCCAAATAAAAAAACCCATTGCTATTGAGTCAATTTCTGCTCACAGTGACACTATATGACAGAATATAATTGCCCCATAGGGTTTCCAAGTCTGCTTCTTTATGGAAGCAGACTGCCACATCTTTCTCTCATGAGAAAGCTGATGAGTTGTAATCTCTGACCTTTCAGTTAGCAGCCAAGCATTTTAACCCCTATGCCACCAGGATTCCTTTAGAATCGGTTCAAGTCTTAGTTATTTTACTTACTGGGTAGATTAGAGCAAGTCACTGAAATCCCTGAACCTCTATTGTCTATTATGTGAGAATCATAATCTCTATCCCAAAAAAATTGTTGCAGGGATATTAAGAGAGGTTAAGTGTGAAAGTATTTATTCTGTTCCCTGAAGTAGAGATCATACTAAAACAAAGTATGTTTCTTCCCCCATTTTGTTTCATTTCTTTTCCTCATCCTCCTTCTCATCATCTTTTCTTTTATCCTTCCTAGAACCCAAGTTATCCTTTATTTGAGGATTTAGGAATCATTTCAGGAAGTTATCACACTAACTCCAAGTTAGCTTAGTGAGTTTTTATCATTATATTAGCTGTTAAAATGGCTAAATTTTATTTCTGGGTATTAAGATACCTGAACTACCCATAATTATACATACATAAAATAAGTGCCTGTGAGCGACCAGAAAGAGAAGCAGTTAAGGACAAGGGCCAATCGTGAAGAATGGTTGATTCCAGGGCTGGGGTGGGGGAAGGACAAAGTGGACTTGGGATATCTGTGGTGCCAGAAAGTTAAGGAGATACTCAAAGAATGATCCAGACATGTTCAAAGGACACAGGAACAAGATTCAAGGGGACACGTTTGGCTGAATATGGGATTACTGGAGGAGCAAAATAAATAATGACAGTAACAAATTGTATAGCTCAGTGAATAAAATAAAAATTCATAAATCCATACAGATATGGCTAATAGATAAATACATACACCCAAACAAATAGGGGAGAAAGGAAAGCTCTTTCTTACAGTAGAATGCCAACTAATAAATGTAGATGAAATGATGGAATTAGAAAATTACTATTTGGCAACCATCATAGTAATAATTAACTCAGGCAAGAATAATAAAGCTGAAACTAGTGGGTGAGTGTTTGTTGAGGAATAGGATATTTATATCTCCTCACAAAATACTTATTAATTACAAAGGGGAAAACAGCAGCTTTACAGTGGAGAAATCCAGTGGACCACCTTAACCAAGATCGAACATAATTGTTGTTGTTAGTTACTGTTGAGTTGATTCCACCTCAAAGGAACACATGTGTGCGAGTAGAAATGCTCCATAGGGTTTTCTTGGCTGTAATCATAATGGAAGCAGATTACCAGGCTTCTTCCACGTACTGCTGAGTGAGTTTGAATTGCCAACCTTTAGGTTAGCAGTTTACTGCAAATGGTTTGCACCACCTGGAGACCATAGATAACACCACCCAGTAAAGAAACAAACTGACATTATGGACTTTTAATATGAAGCCCTTGAGCAGGACACAACGTCCTGTGAGATTCCTGCCCCAAACGCACAATTGAAGCTAATTGTGAAGAAACATCAGAGCAATTCAAACTGAAGGACAGTTCTCAAAACAAATTGCCTGTGCTCCTCAGAAATGTCAACATCATGAAAGACAAAGAAGGCTGAGGAACTGTTCTTGATTAAAGGAGACCAAAACATGATTCTGGATTGATTGGCTTATAGAACAGAAGAAAATAAATGTTTCATTTCATTATAAAACACATTATTGGGACAATTAGCATAATTTTCATAGGATCTGTTGATTAGGTGGCAATCTTATATCAGTGTTAATTTCCCAATTTTGGTAGCTGTAATGTGATTGTATAAGAGACTGTCCTTGTCTTTTTAATAATATACATCAAAGGGCATCATGCCTGAAACTTACTCTCAGTTAGTTCAGAGGAAACATTATAGTTACGCCTATCTATTAACTAGCTATCTATTCATCCATCCAGAGGGGGTAAAAATGATTAAGCAAATATAGTAAAATATTAATAATTGAGGAACCTAGATAAAGGATATAGGGGAATTCTTTGTACTCTTCTTACAGCTTTTCTTTAGGAATAAAACTATTTCAGGATAGAAAGTTAAGAAAATAAAAAGAGCAACGGACCCTGGTAATTGACAGATTTTGACCCATGTCTTGGCTCCATACTTATTAGCTGTGTAACAGTGGAAACATTAGCTAAATTCTCCATCTATCCTCAAATTTTCTTATATGTAAATGAAGAAAATAATGACATCAATCTCCCGGGGTCATTAAAAGGATTAAATATGATGAATCCTATTAAGTGCTTAGCAATGTATTAAGCACTCAATAAATTGTAGCTATTTTTTCTTATATTATTTTTTACAGACCTAAAACAAATTTAGTACCTCATTTCTCTTCTACGTCCTTTCTTTGGAACTCCTTTATGTTCTCATAGGACCTTACATCTAATTTTATTTTACTACCTGTTTACACTGTGCTATAATTATGTGTTTGCAAGTCTGTCTTTCTCACTATACAGCTAGCTCCTTGGAGGTAGAAAATCTCTTTCTTTGTTTTCCCCTTTGCGGCTCTAGTGCATTGCATACAGATGAACCTAATAAAGCTTTATGATGACAGTTGACTAAATGGTGGTAAGGAGGAGCATTGGTAGAGAACTGAAAGAACTCTATAAACCCGAACATGTAAGAAGATACTGGTTTGCTTGCACCAAGAAAATGTTTCTTTTATTCTGGAAGGCTATATAACCAAACCAAACCAAACTCACTACCGTCAAGTTGATTCTGACTCATAGTGACCTCCACTGGGTTTCCAAGACTGTAAATCTTTACGGAAGCAGAGTGCCTTATCTTTCTTTAGCAGAGTGGCTAGTGGGTATGAACCACTGACCTTTTGGTTAGCAGCCAAATGCCTTAACCACTACACAAGCAGAGCTTCAGAAGGCGATATGCATCACTTGAAATTGTGATTGAACTTGAGACTCCTGATTCATCAGGATAACCAACCACAGGCAACTGGCTTTGTTTGCAACAAAGGGAAGAAAGGAGGCAAATGAATGGATGCATTGCAAGTATTGTCCTTTGGAATTTGGCAGCCTGAACTTGGGAAAATTATTCACAAAATTACCAAAGCCATTATAATAGGTTATAATTCAAGATAAATGAGAACAAAGAATGTGTACCTACTGTTCATGAGAAATTCCAATTCTTCAGCTTTTTCTCAGCCCAGTATACAAAAAAACTGTGCCAGGTTATAGGGTGGCTTTGCAAAGCAGACAGATGGGTCCATTACAAAATCATTTATTTAGAATTCTGCCTTGCTTGTGCCAAAGTGCCCATTTTCACACTAATATTACTGGCATTCCTTAATTTGCCTTTTTTTTTATCTTTAATTATTGTATTTGCTTTTCTCCCAGATCCATTAAAGTATCATCCAGTGACAGAATTGAAAAGGATTTTTTTCGCCAAACAGATTTATGTTCAGGGAACGTTATCCCCCTCCTCAGATTATTTGAAAGATTCTCAATATTTGCTCAAGAGTAAAACTGCCCTTCAAATATCCTTTTTCATTTTGAGACATATCCACTGAAAACATTCCCCATAATAATTATTCTGTGATCCTTGGAAGAAATTTGTCATTCAATTTGAAGGGAGACTAAAACCGGTCAAATGTTTGTGCATCTAAATACGGTAAATGCCCCTACAAATAAATATTAGCTTCATTTTTACTTGACATATTTGCATAGCTATTTGAATTTGTTTTGCTTCTCTTTTCATAACTACCAAAGAGCCTTTCAGGAAGATATTTGAAAAGATAACATTTAATGCCAAATACTCAAGGTTTAGGGTGTGTTTGTATTTGTGTCTGTATATGTTGTTTGTTACACATAAAAAATGCATTATACATACATGTGTGCAAATATGGACAAAGAAAAAGCTATGATCAAGTTTCTTTTAATAAAGAGGGAAATCAGAAGAATCAAATTTGATTGACAAACATTAAAGAATAAGGTAAAACTCTAAAATGAACAGAATGATAGAAAAAATCTTTAAATAGTTAAGGCTTAAGAAATCTTAAAGTATTGGTTTTGTTTTGTTGAATATTAGACACACATCGAAATAGCCCATCGTTAGTTTAGAATCTTCAACACACTGGAGCAATCAGCATTTCCTCTCCAGGGATTAAAATCATCAATACCTTGGCTATTTCCTGTGGGGAGTCTGAGAATTACTCTGAGGAATCTTACAAGAGACAAACAATTAATTTGCAACACAAGTTTGTCTTACTTGGGACATTTTTAACCCTAGCTTATGTATCTTCTATCTTTTAGATAAGAAAATTGAATAAAAGGAGAGAATAAAAACCACTAAATATCATCCCTGTTAAGCATGAGTACCCACCCATAAGCATTCTGAAAAAAAAATCAGTAAATATGACCATTAAGAAATAGAGCGTTTAGGAAATAAAGTGCCTGAATAACATAGTTTCATTCAGAATACAGTTGCTTGCAAGACCACAGTATGATCTCAAAAGACACCACAAGCCCTAAGGTATCTTACATTAAGATAAGTTAAAGGCACAGATCCTCCACCAGAAAGTGGCTCTGAGGGTTTTGAGGGAGCTCTCTATCCCTGGAGTATGTTATCGCCATGCAGTGATACATTTGTGTATGGAATGAATGAATTTGTATATGGAAGTCTCGGCAAAGTTTTAAAGAGCAGTAGGAGCTGTTCATATAGAAAATGGAGTTGGTAGACAGCTGGCAAGGGAATCAAAACAATTTTCTTCTGCAAAGGGATTCCTACTTATCCTATGTTTTTTTTTTTTTTTTTTTTTTTAGGTTGGAAAGAAGTCCAGATATCTTTCTAGTTTAATGTAGGTGTTAATATATTTGAAAGTTGACTTCAGGGAAGCCATGATTAACTAAACCAAGATCAACCTGTGATCCTTGAAAGTCCAAGGCCATACTGAGGAATTTATGGAAACTAGAACAGGATTATGTAAAGGATTAACTTGTAAAGATCAAAAAACAGAGAAAAACCCAAAGATCTTTTGAGAAGAATGGCCACTCCCTTAATGGAATGGTTTTTCCCTTATTTTATATAGTAGTTAATTTCCTATTCTATAATACTTTCCATACTCTCCATTCTGTTTTTCTCTGAAATGTGAATATTTTACCTGAGAATTCATCTTGAAAATCACACACACACACACACACACACACAATTAGAACAGAGATATGCAAAGTCACTCTAAGGCACAGAACAGTTTCTTGATGAGAACAAGAATGTTTCAAAGGAAAGAAGAAATATAAAGAAAAGATACTATAAATTAGAGGATCAATCATTAATTCATTTACTCTTTAATCATTTTTTGAGGTGTCTTTGAGCCTCCTGATATGCTAGCTGAGCACTAGGAATATAAAGAGAAAAAGAAGAGTTTGAGAAGCCAGCACTGACCAAGCTTCTCCAAACTGTGAACAGAAAGGTTATATAGTCAAGCAGATGTTACATTCTTGCCCATCTGGTCCATCCCTGTTATGGACCATCTGAGGCTGATGCAGGGAATCTCTGAATCCTTCATTTCTTACTCAGAAGCAGCCTGATCATAATAATTTAGCTTCCCATGTAATATGACATCTGGGTGCAATGGAATGGAGAAATATGGGTTTCCCTTCAACTTTTTTTTCTGCCTAATAGTCTAACTCACCATGCTTATTTCTCCCACATAGCCTTGGCATTTACTATTTTCCTAGAGTGTTGTCCGCTTATTATCAACACTTCATTCAAGTCTCAGTCCAAATGCCACCTCCTTAGACAAACTTTCCCAGATCATCCTATCTAAGGTAGCTGCACCTCTGTCATCACTATTGTACTAATCTTGTTTATTTTTTATAAGGTTATTTTCTGTCTACTCCTACTAAAACATAAGCTCCCTGGAGGCAAGGATCTTCTCTCCTTTGACCACCTCTCACTCCCCCAGACCTAGAACAATCTAGAAAGTTAATAAACATTTCTTCCCATGAATGAATGAACAAATGAATGGATAAGTGAACACACCTCAAAGATTTAGGTTGCCATTGTATCTAGATGTATTGAAGCAAGTTACCTGGGAAGTAACTTCTCTTGAGTATGT
>NW_006922240.1:645417-645863 GCF_000298275.1 Orycteropus afer afer
CAAATGTGAGAGTGATCAATATGGTGATATTGAGGAAGAGAAAGACATAGAGAAGTACATTGGAGGTACAGACAACAAAGATGAACACTTTTGCACATAGAATACTGCATTGTCAGTGAAGGGAAACATGGGTATACAGGTGAACAGATGGGTGGACAGGCTGACTTATTAGATATGTCTATGAAGTAGGGAGTGTATCCAAGAACATGTATAGGGTTGGCAGACAATGGTCCTATAAGTTTACGTGTATAATCTGAATTCCCAGGTGTATAGTAGAGTTGACAAGGCTGTAGTCACTGCTTAATCACAGCCAGCTACCCAGAGGGACTGAGTAGTTGAACCTGTGGGCTCAGGACCATAGTCACAGAGGACATCAAGCTCAATTGGCATAACATTCTACACAAAACATTGTTCCACCTCCTACTGTGGCGAGTAGCGACTGGGAT
>NW_006922240.1:646384-656270 GCF_000298275.1 Orycteropus afer afer
CATGGGAGAAAGAAGGGCTGCTTATCCACAGAGAGACAGCTCAGGGGGCAAGAGTGCATGGAGCGATGGACACAGTGAAGAGGTAACTATCAGGAGGAAGTAGGAGTGGAGATGTTGCATTGTGGTAAATTGTGGTCAATGTCATGAGACAAAGTGTACGTGAACTGCTGTATGGAAAGTGTATTTGCTCTGTAAATTTTCACCCAATTCACAATAAAAAAAAAGAAATATTTTCTTCTTTCTTTGTTATTCCCTTTTAATATTCTTTTAAATGGAAATAGTTTTTTTAAAATTTATGTAATGGGTAACTAACAAAATTATTTTGTATTTTTATCCTGCACATTTTTTCATATCTGATCTCTAGTCTCAATCTCCTTGGTTTATATTAGTTTTTGATTTAATAAATCCAGTATCGCCTAAGGCATTTGACTGCTAACCCTAAGGTTGGTGGTTCAAACCCACCAGCCACTCCTCAGAAGGAAGATTGGGCAGTCTACTTGCACAGTGATACCACCTGGGCAACCCAAGGAGGGGTCACTATGAGTTGGCTCCGACTCGACTGCAATGAGTTTTTTTTGTTTGTTTGTTTGTTTTAATTCTATCTGGTAAATATTATGATAGTCAAAACATTTAAGTGAGTATTCTGATATTATAGATGAAAAATTGAAATTCACTGGGATCTGCTGAAGGTCACTCAACTAGTGAGTAGAAGAGAAGAAATATGAAGCAACTCTGACTCCAGAGTCTTTCCTCTTAATTACTATACTATATTGCCTCCTCAGGCACCTACTGGGTGTTTGACATCCAAAGATGAATAAGACACTATATTTGTCCTTGAGGAGCGAGAAGTCCAGTGCAGGATGCAGAAAGGAACATAAACAATGAACACTTATGTGATGAGTACTGTAATAGAGTATATACAACTGCTTTCGTAGGGAATGAATATATTTGTATATAGAAGTCCTGGCAAAGTTTTAAAGAGCAGTAGAAGCTATTCATATAGAAAATGGATGAGGGAGGAAGTTCCCAAATCACTGAAATAAGGTGGGCAAAACTTAAAGGCACTCAGAAAAGATAAGTTCTTTAAGTCTGGACTGTAGGGTGAATTTGCGTAAAGAATGGGGGGGAATGTAGCAAAGGGTAGGGAAAGAGCTGGAACTGAGAAAGAAGTTTTAGGGTAGATTGCTAAGGAGTTTGGACAATAGACAATTTTAATTTGAAGAAGAACATAATCGTATCTGCATTTTCAGAGACATTCTAATCCTGACCTCCTCCTACTTATTTGAATGGTAAGAGCACAGCTTCAATTATAATATCATCACTACTCAGAGTACAAATCCATCCCCTTTACAAAAATCATGTTTCTTCACTGCTTTCAGATTCCATTGATGTCATTTTCCTCTTTTTTATCCTCTGGAACCTGCCCCCCCAACAATAGGTGATTATTCACTAGGAAAGAGAAAAAACAAACAAACAAACTTGTTTCTAATATTTGAAAATGGGAGCATTTCTTTGGACAATTTGACTTAAATCTGTAATTATACTTGTAATTATACTATGTGTGTGTGTATATATATATATATATATATATATATATATATACACACACAGACACATATTTATATATTGGGCATTTTTGCTGCTTTATCTTTATGCCTTCCTACCTCAGCTTCATGTAGATAAATGTTGAGCTTTTGGATTTCCTAAACAAAAACTTCTAAAAACTAATCCTTTTCCTATCCCTCTCCCCTACATATGTATCAAATAATCACTTTTTGAATTGTTCTTAACCTAGTACATACAGTGGGTGGAAGCATCATGGCCTGAACCCTTCTGTTTCTCGGCATGACATGTATATAGACCTGGCAGGCACTCAGTGTCCTTGATTAGATGGTTGCTAATCAGGAAAAGAGGACATTCCGACTGTGCTCTCTGGTGACACTGAGATTTGTGCTCAGGAAGAAGCTTTTATTTTTTGCCTCCCTCTGTCCCTTCAGTGATCACATCCAAGTTATTTTCCAATTCTTGTTGCTGTCTGCTACCTATACTAAATGAATACTAATGGTGTTTATAAAAACTTTGGTACCCATCTAAGCTGTTAGTCCATTAAGGTCATTTTGTTTGGAAACATTTTCTTCTTTCAGGCTTATGTCTTCCCTTCATCATTCTGCCCTTTTTTTTTTCCCTATTGAAAAGATGCCATTTTTTTTTTTTTAGCAGGTTCAAAGGCAATGAAGTCTTGTTTTATTCGATGTGGTCATTTTAGGTGTGGATGGATCTCTTAGCATCAAGGTCATCACCAAGGATCCTGGGAAATATCTTAAAAATAAATGGCTTCCTTGCTTGGAAACTAAAGCAAAGCAAGACAAAACCTACCAGCTTAACTGCACTGAGAGAAGAACAGATGTGTTTTCCTTTGAGAAAACTGATTAGGGAAAATAGACAATTTTACCCAAGGTGGTCAAGATGAGAAACAAAAATGATTATGTAGGAAAGCATTTTTATTACAAGTCACTGCATGACCTGAAATCAACCACCCAATGTACCTCATACACTTGAACTAAGAATACCTTTCAGTACACAATTCCTGCAAAAGTTCACCACTTACTGAAGTCCTCATCCTTGGGAATAATTGTCTCTGATGTAGGAGAGCTTGTTGCTATGCACATTGTCGTCATTGGGACTCAAGCCAAGTTCATGCTAGAAACCCTCAATTGTTGATCGATGGCAACCATATCAGCTTGTTTTAAATACCATGGGGTTCTCCAGGCATTTCATTTCCTAATTGTGAACAATTATTTGCATTTAATTTGGATCTCGTCTTGCTGCTTGGAAGTCAGATGGCAAAACCACCAGAGCCAGAGGAAGTAATTACATAATCTCCAATATCTTTCCATCAATTAATTTATTTGGATGAGTTTAAATGGTAACATAAGGAAGTGCTTGATAGTGTTAGTTACAGACATGCAAAGGGGGGGGTCATCCTAAAGTGAGTCATCCATATTCTCCAGCTCAGCCTCACTATGCTCTTATTAAAGCAACACTGAAATCTTGAACTTGTTTTTCAGTAAAGATTAATGGAAGTACTAGTAGGGTTTGGAAATACATTTAACATTTTTTTTCTGATAATTTACCAACAATCTTTTTCAGTTTATCTAATTATAAACTGAAAGTCATAAATTATAGATAATAACACCCCCTTTAAAGGTTGTTGCAAGGATAAAATGAAATAATGCATGAAAATTAATTCAGTTACTGGCCAATGACTGGTTCTCAATGCATGTAAGTCATTGTTTTCATTGCTATTATTATCGATTTATTTCTAGGAGAATACAAGCAACAGCTTTATGAGATAAAATGCCTCAATAACAAAATCCTTTCAGTAGAAATGAGTTAGGGAAGTGGAAAGAGTCATTCCCTGTTATTCTTTCAAATAGTTACAAGGAACAGCAGAGGCCCAAATGACTAATTTCGGTTTTGATGAGTTAAGAAAGGAAGAAAACTAATATTTTGTTGTATATCTACTTTGTGTTTGGTGCTGTGCTAGACACTTGACATAAATTTGTAGGCCAACTTTGAAATTCATTTCAATTACTGCTATAAGTACATGATCTCTTTTTCCCTACTCAGGTACCTTATTAACTCTAGTACATTTGCACTAAGGGGTGGGGAAAATTTAGGGGGATGATATGGGCACTGAGGATGGAGGTAACAAATGGTGGTACAGCCAGACTACTAGACGAGATCTTCTCCAAGATCCCTGTCCTTCCTTCCTTCTTCTTCCACCCACACCTGCAAGTGGCCTCCCTACAGTTATCCTGAGATGATGGAAATCAACCGAATAGCTTATCGGTGTGATACGAACAGCAGTGCAGTAGCTGTCCAGGCCTTCGAGGTTGAACTTGTGAATTTCCAGTCACAAAGTAATTCAGATTAAAGAGACTTCTTTTATCTCCTCTCTCCCTTTTCCCTCTGCTGACAGGGAACACCATCCTGATACCATAGGCATATTATCTCATCTACTTTTCAAAAAGCAAACCTTTATAGCTTACTGAGGATTATGAGGCATCACATTAATTCCATCCTTCTTAAGTGGTTTATCTGTGCTGATATGGGGATGTGAGTGGCGTGGGGGTGGATTTCTCCATGCATACCCGTTTGCTTACGGTGAGCAAGAACTGGGAAGGAGGGTAAAATGTGTGTGTTTGTGTGTGCATATGTTAGCAGCAGTGACCTCTAATTGCATCTCAAGGATAAGTATAACATGAATGATTTAGGATCATCTATTGTTTTGAATTATTAATCTTTATCCTTCCCTCTAGTAAGAAAAATATTCTCTGATTGACTGTCTTTCTTCGAGCCCTTTTAAATATTGTTCTTAAGTCTGTCACTCATGATATTACTTCATGGAATTTATAAATTGGGAAGCATATTCCTTTTAAAAATATATTCTTCCTATATATCTTCCTCCCATTCTAGATGGAAGGTTTCCCTAGGCCTCTATTTATGACTTTTCTTCTCTCTTTGCAATTCCATTTCACCTCTCCTCTTTTCTGCTTCCTCTTTTCACTTTATTACCCTAAAATCCAAAAAACCAAACCAAACCCACTGCCATCAAGTTGATTCTGACTCATAGTGACCTCCAGTGGTTTTCCAAAGCGGTTAATCTTTACAGAAGGAGATCACCTCATCTTTTGCCCACAGAGCATCTGGTGATAGGTTTGAACTGCTGACCTTCTGGACAGCAGCCAAATGCTTTATCCACTACACCACCAGAACTCCTCCTGTATTACCCAAAAAGCCTCCTTATTTTCCACATATACTATATAATCCTGTATTCATCTAGTCTGTGAAAAGTAGGTTTCTTAAACAAAAACTCCACACTTGACATCATGAAAGTAGTTTGCATCTAAAATAAAAAGAGAAACCCTTAACATGTTTAGAAGTGCAACTGAAGAGTTTCGGGATTTTATGATGCTTACCTGAAACCTCTCCACCTTAAAAGGATATTTGCAAATCCTATTAGGTAGCAATCACACATCAAGCTCCACAGGCAATTTGGAATACCTAAACAGTAATAATGTCTCGACATTTATTTTTTGGCATTTAAAATTCTTATCTGTAAAATGGACTTTCAAATCCAAGCCAGACACAAGCAACTCAGTGTTGAGTTACCAAAAACAAAAACCAAACTCACTGCCGTGGAGTCGGATCAGACTCATAGCAACCCCTCATTGGGTTTCCAAGGTATCACTATGGAAGTAGATGGCCCAGTCTTCCTTCCCAGGACTGGCTGCTGGATTTGAACCGCCAGCCTCCTGGTTAGCAGTCAGATCCACCGGCAGTTCTGAATGGATTCCAAGGGCTGTTTGAAGTACATTGCAGAGCTTGTTCCCAGATATCTCTGCTTCTTCTCTTTGTAAAGCTGGCTTTCCTGGCAGGGACAGTACTAAGGCACCTGCAGCCAAGTAGCCACTGTGAGTAATTTCCATTTCTCACCAACTCAGTGGCCCACTCTCTGTGGCAGAGTGAGAAAGGTAAGAATGTGGGAAAGATGGCAGGAAATCACTGGAATCTTTCCAACCACTGCCTCCAGCTGGAACTACTTTCTACTAAACTGGAAGCTTGAGAATTAAGCACCATCATTCATAGTATAAAATTTAGAGAAAGACAGAATTGAGTTTAAATCAGGGCTCTGGAACTCACTTGTTATAGAATCATGGTTAAGTTTTTCCTCATGTCTCTATGTCAGGTTCATCCTTGATAGAATAGTGATAATTATAATAGTATCTCTTTCCTAGGTTGTTATGAGTGACTCAGTAAATATGGCTCATAAATTGTTGGCATATTGCCAGGTAAATCATAAGGGCTCAATCAATGGTATTTGCTTTTCTTATTATAGAGTTTTATTCCATATTCTTGTTCACTCCCACAAAAACTGCTGATTCTCTGTGGAAATGCAATTTAAAAAAAGAAAAAAGAAAGAAAGGAGAAAGCAAACTATACTTCATGTCTTTAAAACTAATTTCCTCATGTTCCCGACCTTGCATTCTATAACATTTATTGATGATGGTCATGATCAGGATGGACAAGATCATGCTGCTGTGACAACCAATTCTAAACTCTAAGTAGCTTTCTATGACAAAGGTTTATTTTTCCTTGACAGCTCTTCTCCTAGTGCAACTCAGGGACCTACACTCCTTTCAGCTTATAATACAGCCATCTCTGAATCACAGCTAAAGAGGAGAAAGAGCACAGATTTTCATGGTGGGTGTATATAGTGACACCTTGAAAAGGGATACATCACTTCTGCTCACTTTCTACTTGTCTGAATCCCATCACATGGCACCACCATCACTATGAACCCAAGAGAAAGACCGGGATGGGTGAGTATTTAAGTCACAATGATGAGCATAGTGAGGAGGGAATTACAGTGCTTCAGGGAAATTTTGTGATTGATGGGTTAAGATGATGCAAATATAAGCTGTACTGTCATCTAGAAACTATACCAACTTGTCTCAGAGACTGAAGTGTTTCAACTTAAGTTCCTCAGAACTGAGAAGTAAACAAATCTTTCATTTTTTTTTTTTTACATAGAGATTGTAAATGCTCTTAAATTAGTTTTTTTTTTTTTTTTGCTTTTGGTCCTTCATTCATTCACTCTACTCTGTGGAAATTTCTGAGGCAAGTGAGCATGCAGCATTTGTTGCTATCAATTTAATTCATTGGAATAAGCAACTGCGTGAAAGTGAAGGTGAGAACTAGAGCCACATACATTTACATGGACACATCTCAAAAGCATACATTTAAACCAAATAAACAAGTGGCAAATAATACACACTGCACGATTCCATGTTCAAAATCTGGAATATTTTAATTATATATTGCTTCTGGAAAAGTATGGGGATTGTAAAACTATACAGAGAAGTGACCAAACCAAACCAAACTCACTGCCAAGAGTTGATTCCGACTCATAGTGACCCCATTGGGTTTTCAAGGATGTAAATCTTTATGGAAGCAGACTGTCTCATTTTTCTTCCATGGAGTGGCTGATCAGTTCTAACCATTGATCTTTTGGATAGCAGCCAAGTACCTTAACCACTGCACCAAGAGATCTCCTTACAGAGAAATAAAGGAAAGAAATATTCCCATTTTAGCATAGTGGTTGCCTCTGGGAAAGTGGATAGGGAAGCACTTTACAAAGAGAAACTTGGAGGAGGGCTGGGTTTCCAAGGCAGTATCTCTGTGGAAGTAGATTGCCTAGTCTTCCTTCCAAGGAGTGGCTAGTGGGTTTGAACTGCCAGCCTTCTGGTTAGCAGTCAAATGCCTTAGGGACTATGCCACCAGAGCTCCTAACTTTATTATGTCTGATCCAAATTCCACAGTGCTCTATATATCCCTCACTGTGTAATAAATCACCTGAAAATTAGTGGCTCAAAACAGTAACACTTGTCTTTTTATCATTGATGATTTCTGTGAATTAGGATTCCAAGAAGTTTGCTGCTATGCACTTCTAACTTGAGAATCTCTCTATGGCTGTAGTCAGATGGTGACTAGGGCTGGAGCATCTGGAGCCTGGCTGGGCATCTCTCTGTCTTCATGTAGTCTCAGGACTTCTCCATGTGGTCTCTTCATGTGAGCTAGGTTGGGCTTCCTTATGGCATGGTGACCTGAAGGGGCAGTCAGATTGCTTAAAAGATGACTGAGGGCTCCAGTGTGGGTTTTCCATTGAATGAAGCTGCAGTGGAATCACTTTTTAAGACTTAGGCTGGGAAGTCAGGCAGTGTCATTTCTGTTGTACTCTATTTGTTATGAAGGCATCACAACCTCTCCCAGATTCCAGGGGTGGAAAATTAGATTCCATCTCTTGATGGGAAGGAATAGAGTAGCATGTGGGCAGCAGATATTATTATGACCCCTTTATAAAATATAAAATGCCACACTTGATTAATTGGGATGGTGGCCATAAAATTTTTCATCCAAAGTGATTTTTTTCACTCTAAAAAAACTTACTGCTGTGGAGTCGGATCTGACTCAGAGTGACCCCTCCTTGGGTTTTTGAGGCAGTATCACTACGGAAGTAGATTACCTAACCTTCCTTCCGAGGAGTGACTGGTGGGTTTGAACCACCAGCCTTCTAGTTAGCAGTCAAATGCCTTAGGCACTATGCTACCAGGGATATTATTAGTAATTACGTAAAGATAACAGGTGCAAAACAGGACTGTACTGGGCACACCAGGATGTATGATCATCCCGGTAACAGGACAACTAACCCTAAGAATTGAACTAGGCATTCTGTACCCAAAGATGTTATTAAGAATATATTACCTTTGGGATCTGTCTCATCAGAATTCAGAACTTTTATCTCACAGAGATAAAATGCATAAGCATCAGAAGATTTTTTTAAAAAAAGAATAATCAGAATGGAAAAATGCTTTGTAATTGTGCTGTGTTCACTCTCTCATTTTATCATGGCTAGGTCACCCTTGCCTCCCACATAGAGTCAAGTACTTAAAATGCAAGTTGAGCATATCATCAATAATGCACAGAACAGAAATTTCTATGTCTCCGAATAATAAGTGCTTTACCTTACTCTTGCTGGGGCTTTCCTATATTGTGTTCCATGGACCACTACTACATCTAGGACATCTAGGCAGTTCATAGAAACTATTTTTCTCATTATTAAAGCTGTTTTGAAAGCACAGCAAATTATATCTCCCATCTTGGGATTCACAATTCACAGTATTAAAGGTCCTGAGAAGTCCCACAATAATCAACCTGTTAAACTTAGGCTTCATCCAATCAAGCATTTCCAGAATTCATCTGATCATGGAAACAGGTTTTCTTCCCCTGAACATCATTAATTAACACTTATAGGATTAGAATTCTGTGAAATGCACTTTGGGGAACACTGCTTTAAGCTAAGTCAGAATGTGAATCTTTTCAACATGTATCAAGAAACTTGGAATTATCAAATGCAATTAAATCAACCATTTTAAATATAGGAGAACCAAGAAAGAGTCATTTGAACTGTTTTACTAACAGACTGGTTAAGTGTTTCAAAAAGTTTTTTTGCTTCCAAGCATAAGGGCTTAGATTAATAAATTTGCCCTGGGCTAATTTTTAACGAACATGTTCATGAAATGTATTGTTCTAAAAAAAGTGCTTATTAGCATGAAGTACTAATGAGAAGATAGATTAATATTATTCACACCTCGGAAACCCAAGGTGGGGTCACTATGAGTCAAGTCCGACTCAGTGGCACATAACAACAACAACATATGGAAAAAGGAACACAGGTTTAAGGACAACTGCAGACTGTGCATTTGTCTGCAGACATTTTAAGATGACTTTGAATACAAACAGTCTTCTAACGTTAGTGTGAGCTTTCTAAATTGGGCAAAACACTGGAAGTTTCAAAGAAACTCCACTCTATAGAAAAATACCAAAGGAGTATAGTCTTAAAAATACATTGAAGATGCCCAGAAAATATAATATAGTGTTTCAAAATTTTAGATGCCTAAGAAATTGATTTTTAAAGATACTATTATAGAGTTTTATTCTATATCAAACCATATCCTTAAATATCTTAAGTATCTGTAGGCACACTCATTGTAAAACTATGATAACTAAACAAAACCAAACTCACTGCCATCGAGTTGAATCCAACTCATAGTGACCTCCATTGGGTTTCTGAGGCTGTAAATCTTTATAGAAGCAGATTGCCCCATCTGCCTTCTGTGGAGTAGCTGGTGGGTTCAAACTTCTGGACTTCTGGTTATCAGCCAGATGCCTCATCCACTACACCACCATAGCTCCTTGCAAAATTATGATACCAAAACAAAAAAAAAAAAACTCACTGCCATCAAGTCAATTCCACTCATAG
>NW_006922240.1:657175-658020 GCF_000298275.1 Orycteropus afer afer
CCTGCCCTGTCCAGATTTTTTTCTTTTTTTACTTTGTTTGGTTTTGTCTGTTTTAAAACTACTACTATTATTATTACTTTTGTCCTTTTTATTATCATTCTTTATTCTACCCTTCCCAGTATTTAGTTTTCAGCTTTTTTTCCTTTTCCTGTTCCTGGTTCCATTTTTTTTTTTTCTTTCTTGTGGGTAACCCTGTTCCTTGTTTTTCTTTTTGCATTTTTCTCATTTTTTCTTCATTATTCTCCCTCTCTACTTTTTTCTCTTATTGCCTTCTCCTAAGATATTGTGGTGTTTTTTGTTTTGCTTTATTTTGTTTCACTTTTCTCTTTTTTGGTTACTGTTCCTGTGTGTGTTGAGTTTCTGTGTGACTACACAGTGTGTTTCTTGTCCATTTGCTTTTACATTTTTGATAGGTATTCAATTGATATTTCTGTCTAACTGGGTGAAAGACAGCAAAAGTCCCCATACAACATAACTACATGCACACCTCCTGCAGCTTCACTTACTGAGTGAGAGTACTTCCTTCTCCACCAAAAGGCCTATGATAAACAACTATCAAGAAGATACTGACTCACCCTTAGCTGCTCTTCACAAACAATTAATGGAGATCTAAATACGAAGCAACATCACAATGTCTTGGAGACAACAGACCATCACAGACCACACAAAGACGCAAGATAAAGTGGTAGAAACAAAGGAATAGGATACAGACCCAGAACACATCCAAGAGGAAGAAACAGCATTGGAACTCCCTGATAAGGAATTGAAAGGAATTATATTTAGGTATCTTCAAAGGATTGAGAGACAGATGAAGGAAAACACAGACAAATTCCTAGAAGAATTTT
>NW_006922240.1:658545-659063 GCF_000298275.1 Orycteropus afer afer
GAAAGAGAAGAATTTTCAACAAAGAATTATATACCAGGCAAAATTGTCCCTCAAATATGATGGTGAAATTAGAAGATTTGCAGATAAGCAGAAACTAAGGGAATTTGTTAAAACCAGAACAACCTTACAAAACATACTAAAGGGAGTCCCATGAACAGAGAACCCAAAATAGTAAACAACAACCAACCATTAATACACAAGATGACATAACCCAGAAACCACAGCTATGGACATATCCAAAGTAAAATAAGCTTACAAGATTCTAAACAGGGAACCAGAGACTACAATTGGCAAATGAGGACAACTATAAACAAAAAAGAGGGAATTTTTCTGTGTAAATTACAGAACTTCTAAATGGTGAGAAAGTCAAGAGAGTTGGAAGATAAAATGGACTATTAAAAACTCAGGGAGAAAATTTTAAATCACAGGGTAACTTCAAAGAAAAATGATAAACTTTCACATCACAATAAACAAAGAGGACAAGCACAAATATTTAGCAAATACTAAAACAACAGCAA
>NW_006922240.1:677058-688396 GCF_000298275.1 Orycteropus afer afer
TGGGGCTGGCGCGGGATCGGGCAGTGTTTCGTTCTGCTGTGCATGGGGTCGCTATGAGTTGGAAACAACTCGATGGCACTTAACAACAACAACAACAATCTTTCGCCCAAATCATACACACACACACACACACACACACACACACAAAGAGAAATGTGTATTCTAATTAAAATACTATATGTTTATCACACTTACTAGGTATATTCTCTATATTTACTGCATACAGGAAAATAAAACTCTTTTTTTTTTTTCAATTGTGCTTTGGGTGTGAATTTACAGAGCAGAATTTGTTTTACATTCAATAGCTCATGTACATTTGGTTTCACTCCCCGATTACCATCCCCAACCTTAACCCACTCTCCTCCCCTCCCTTCCCTGTGAACCCCCCCCTCCAACTTCCCTCTGCCCTTCTTAACTATGCATTCCTGTCTGTCCAGCTTTTCCTACATGTGAATGTTGCCCCTCTGGTTCCCCATGGCCAATTGCTCCAAGCGGTGTATCTCCGTAGAGTAGGTGGGTGCATCACCCTGGCTTGGGTGTTCTGCATGTAAGTCTCTCTATTGTTAGGCTGAGAGCTAGTCTTTGGGAGTGAGTCCTTTCCCACCAGATTCCATCCAACTAGTAATTCTGGTCATTATTGTGTTTTTGCATTTTGTTCTACATTTTTCCTCCCACTCTATCCAGGATCTCCAGTTTTGATCCCTTCCCAAGTGGTTGGCTTTGGTAGCTGGGCACAATCTAGTTCTTCTGGTCTTGAGGTCCATCATATCCTTGGTCTAATTGTTTCCAAATGCCTTTGATTTTCTTCACTCTTCTTCACTTCAGATGAGGGGAGACAATTAGCTGCATCTTAGATGGCTGCTCAAAAGCTTTTAAGACCCGAGTCACTACCCATCAAAGTAGTTTGTGGAACAAGATTTTTATGTATTTTGTTGTGCCAATTGAGTCTGGTGTTCCCCCATACTATGGTATTGAGTCAGTAGATCCATTGGCTCTCTCTCCCACAGTGTGTGGCTGTCTGCAAAGGATTCTCTACATCTGTCTTCTGATGTTTCGGTAAGGATTGCGGGTATTTTGTATCACTGGTATCTGTACAAGATTAGCCTCAGCTGAATCTATCTTTGGTCTAGAGTATAATCCTGTTCATTGACCCCCATATGATCTTCTCAGTTGTCTATGTGTTTATCTGTAGCCTGGTGTTTGGTGGTAATGGTAATGTAGTATTGTAGATATACTGGAATTAGCCTCTGTTGTCTATATCTTATGTGCATGTTTTGATGTCCTTCTTTTCCCCAATGTTATCATGCTGGTCATGGACCATTTCCATACCATCCCTCCCCTTACCCAACTCAGCATGTGGCCCCCATCTAGTCCAAAATTTCCCCTCCCCTCCCTTCCCATCCTTGGTAATCCACAAAGCGAGTTCCCTTTCATAAGCAAACCCTTCCTTGACTTTTTACAGTAATGGGTTCATACAATATTTGTCCTTCTGTGATTCATTTATTTCACTTAGCATAATGTCCTCCAGATTCATCCACGTTGTGAGATGATTCACATATTTTTCATTATTCTTTAATGTAGCATAGTATTCCATTGTGTGAATGTACCATAATTTGGTTATCCATTCATCTATTGAGGGAGCTCTGGTAGCATAGTGCCTAAGGCACTTGACTGCTAACCAGAAGCCTGGAGGTTCAAACCCATCAGCCACTCCTCGGAAGAAAGATGGGGCAATCTACTTCCATAGTGATACTGCCTTGGAAACCCAAGGAGGGGTTGCTATGAGTCGGGTCTGACTCGACGGCACGTAGCAACAACAACATTCATCTATTGACGGACATTTAGGTTGTTTCCATCTCTTTGCTATAGTGAATTGTGCTGCCATAAACATGGGTGTGTGTATGTCTGTTCTTGTCCTGTCTCTCACCTATTTAGGATATAGGTCTTGTGTTTCTAGAAACTTGTCCCTCTCTTCTAGGTTCTCAAATCTGTTGGACTACAGTTCTTCATAATATTCTGTCAATATCTTTTTTTATTCCAGTTGGTTCTCTTGTGATGTCACCCTTTTCGTTTATTATTCTTGCTATTTGCATCTTCTCTTTATTTTGTTAGATTTTATATTTGCCAATGGTTTGTCAATTTTGTTAATCTTTTTGAAGAACCAGCTTCTTGTTTTGTTGATTCTCCCTATTGTTTTTGTTTTCTGTTTCATTTATTTCTGCCCTGATCTTTATTATTTCCTTATGTCTGGATACCGTGGGTTTCTTTTGTTGCTCTTTTTCTAATTATTGGAGTTGCTGAGTTAGAGTGTTGATTTTGTTTCTATCTTCTTTTTTGATGTGTGCATTTATTGCTATAAATTGACCTCTGAGTACTACTTTTTCTGTGTCTTGTAGGTTTTGGTAAGATGTATCTTCATTCTTGTTTGTTTCTAGGAATTTTTTTTTTTTTTTATTTCACACTTTTTTTTTCTTCTATTACCCAGTAGTTTTTGAGCAGTGTATTATTCAACTTCCACGTTTGATATTTTTTCCTTGATCTTCCTATTATTGATTTTAAACTTTATAGCACTGTGATCCTAGGATATGCTTTGTAGTATTTCAACATTTTTTAATTTATTGAGGCTTGTTTTATGTCCTAAAATATGATCTATTCTGAAGAAGGATCCATGTGCACTGGAGAATAATGTGAATTGTGCTTTTCTTGGGTGGAATGCTCTGTATATGTTTGTGAGGTCGAGTTGGTTGATTGTGTTGTTAAATTCTTCTGTATCTTTGTTGACTTTTTTTCCAGTTGTTCTGTCCCTCCTAGAAAGTGGTGTGTTAAAGTGCCCTACTACTACTGTAGAGTTGTCTATTGTTCCTTTTAATTCAATTACTGTCAGAAGCTCCCAGTGTGGGCATTCCAAGTCCCTGAAGTCTCTGTGGTACCTCCCCGTTTTTTTTTTCCTCTTCACAGCTCTCCCCTATATTGCTAATAAGTTTTCTGCTTCTCCAGCTCTCCATCTCCCTGCTGGCTGGGCAGGTTCATTTATTTTTCCTGGTTGTTTAATCTGCTCTTTCTCTCTGTCAGTAAATCTGGCACCCTCTTCCTTAGCTAGTCACAGCTCCAGAATCCCTCTTTTTATGTGCTACACCTAGTTTTTCAGGAATTAAGATGCTAGAAGGAACAAACATGTGGGCTACAGGTACAATGCCATCTTCCTCTCTTCAAAATAAAACTGTCTTGAGAAATCTGAAGTGATAATAAGACAAAACAGATGATAGTACATTTATTAACAACTCCAAAGGGGAAAATTTACCACCAAACTATATATAAATATATATATATATATATATATATATACACACACACACACACAAACACACACACACACACAACATTATAGATGGTGAAGTTTTTCTCGATCCAATATTTAAAATTATTTAAAAATAGCTGAAGCCTGGTTAGACTTGCAAAGACATAAAATTGGGTAAACTTATCAGCTCACAAAACACCTTTCAACTTCTGAGATGCAGTTCAGCATAGTGGTTAAGAATGTTGTCTCTGGAATCATACTGCCTGAGTTTTATTCATTCATCCAATGGCTATTTGTTGTGGGCCTACAATATGCTGGGTGTTGTTCTAGGTAATATGGATGTGGTAGTGAACTACAGAGACCAAACGTTCTCAGTCCTCCTGGAGCTTACATTCCAGTGATGGTGACAGACAATAAACAGGTAAGTAAAATGTATAATGTGTGGATGAACAATGTTTATTAAGGGAAAAAAAAGCAGCAATGGGGAAAAGGAAAGGTCACTGGGATGGAGTTGTAACTTTAGACGGCAGTCAGGGAAGATCACATCCAGAAGTGGGTGTTTGAATTAGGGTGTGAAGGTAATTAAGGAATGAGCTCTGTGTACATTTTAGGCAAGAGCATTCCAGGTAGAAGAACAGCAATTACAAAGACTCCAAGACAGAACTATGTCTGAAATCCTTAAGAAACTGTGTGGAGTCCCACGACACAAAAGGAAAAGGAAAAACAGAAGTAGGAGATGAGTTTGTGGGGGCAGGGTAGATTGTGTAGGATCTTGCACTCCATCACACAAAGACTGGGTTTTACTCTGAGACGGGAAAGCATTGGAAGGTTTTGAGCAGAGGAGTTACTGCATCTGACTTATGTTTTAATGGGATCACCTCTGGCTTCTAGTTTGAGAGTAGATTGAAGGAAGCCTCAGGGAGTCTAGTCAGGAGGAAATTGCATTAGATGTGAGATGTAGTGGTTTAGACAGGGAGTTGGTGAACAATGATCAGACTCTAGATGTTTTAAAGGAACATTGGGCAGGATGTGTTGATGGTTCAGTTGTGGATTGTAAGAGAAAGAGAAGAGTCAAGGATGACTCCAAGGATTTTGGTACGAGCAACTGAAAGAATGAACTTCCCATTACCTAAGAAGGAAAAAAAAATGTGGAAAGTATATTTCTGGTGGGGTAGTGAGGGTGGTGAGAGAAGATCAGGAGTTTCATTTGGACATGTGAAGTTTGAGATGTCTCATATAATTCACATAGAAATGTTAAGGAGGTTGATGGAAATATGAGGCTGGAGTTTAGAGGAGAAGTCTAGGTTGAAGATATAAATTTGGGTTTGAAACCTGGTTACACCCTTTACAGGCTTTGTAGTCTTGGGCAAGCTACTCTGCTACCCCATTTTTCAGTTTCCTCATATGAGTTATTGTGAGAACTAAACAAATTAATACATGTAAAGCACTTAGCACCACATCTGACACATTGTAAGCACACAGTAAACACAGCTACTTTATTATCCTCATTGAAATCATGTAGATAACATAGCACTCTTCCATTCTGACCATGACTTCAATGCAGGGCTTAATTTACCAATCTTATAAATGTTATCATTTGATATACTCAGACTTGAAATTTCCATGTTAGCTTTAAAGATTCCTTAGCTCTACTCTTCATCAATCAGGTCAGTTCTATCTTCAATATGCCACATTCACTTATTCCTCACCCTCCTTTCCTATTTCCACCATATGACTAAAGAAGCACCCCCCCCCACACACACACACGTGTATAATCATATAGGCATTGCCACAACACAACTTCAGGGGCTCTTTTCATATAAACTATGATGAGAATGGCACTGCCGGGGCTGTGCAGTACCATGGGGGGCCATATTATAAGCTTTTACTACTTTATCTGTGAATTACTTCTAATGCTTTCCACAGGAGGCAGCATGGCAGGGTGGCTGACAACATAGGCTTTGGACTCAACACAAGGAGTTTTTGCATCCAGGGCCATACAAACATCTTGGACAACACTTTTAAGCCTCATTTACTCCTTTTAGAATGAGCATAACAATATTGATCTCCTAGGCTTGTCATCAGTATTAAGATAATGCATAAAAAGCTCCTAGCATAGGGCCTGACACACATTATGCTTGCTCACATATCTCTCCCAGGGCCAGGATGGATCCAGCCTTCCTTTGTTTCCAAGCATTTATCTTCCCTTTCAAAATA
The DNA here is from genome assembly GCF_000298275.1 of Orycteropus afer afer. Taxonomy (NCBI): domain Eukaryota; kingdom Metazoa; phylum Chordata; class Mammalia; order Tubulidentata; family Orycteropodidae; genus Orycteropus; species Orycteropus afer. Next base: position 682,574 of record NW_006922240.1, read on the forward strand.
CTAGTCTACTTCTCATGGCCCTAAGCACTCCATGTTCATTTCTCACTCTATGAATTCGCTCATACCGTATCCACTGCTTGGAATTCATTCTTACTTTATGTCCTCAAAACCCAAGATCAAAATTAAAATGTACCTCTGCTGTGAAATTTTTCCATCCCTCATTTGACAGCTAATAGTAACCTCTTCTTTCTCTAAAATTTCAAGTTCCTTTCTGTTCTTATTACCCATTCACATGTTTCCTAGCTTTTCAGGAAGGTGACAGGATATAGAGGAAAGTGTAGTGTTAATTACCAGACCAGGCTATGAATACATACTCTACTGATTTTGGCTGGGTTGCCTTGCCTTGATCAAGCTATTTAATTTCTTGTTCTTTAAGGTGCAGGTAACAATAACTCCTGTATATGAAATAGTCAGGAGAACTAGATGGGATAACCTATGCACCTAGAAAGTAGTGGTGGTGAATGAAACAAATGCTTGTTTCCATTTATTTCAGTTTATTGTTGCTTATTGGGCAAGTTGTGAGGAATTATGTTTTATGTTGAGGTGTAATCTATAACGAAGGCTATAGTCTTTGATCTTTATTAGTAAGTGCTTCAAGTGCTCTTCACTTTCAGCAAGCAAGGTTGTGCCATCTGTATATCACATGTTTTTAATGAGTCTTCCTCCAATCTTGATATTGCATCCTTCATATAGTCCAGCTTCTTGGATTATTTGCTTGGCATACAGGTTGAATAAGTGTGAAAGTATACAACTCTGGCACAAACAATTCCTGATTTTAAACCATGCAGTATCCCCTTGTTCTGCTCCAACAACTGCCTCTTGGTCTATGTACAGGTTATGCATGAGCACAATTAAGTATTCTGGAATTCCCGTTCTTCACAATGTTATTATATGTAATTTGTTATGATCCACACAGTCGAATGCATTGGCATAGTCAATAAAACACAGGTAAACATCCTTCTGGCATTCTTTGCTTTCAGCCACGGTTCATCTCACATCAGTAATGATATCCCTCACTCCATGTCCTCTTCTGAATCTGGCTTGAATTTCTGATAGTTACCTGTTTATGTACTGCTGCAGCCATTTGTGAATTATCTTCGCAAAATTTTATTTGTATGTGATAGTAATGATATGTGCACAAACATGGATCTCTTCCAGTTGGTTGGCCAGGTAGCTCTCTTCCAAATTTCTTGGCATAGAAGAGTGAGCGCTTCTTCCAGCGTTGCATGTATTTCCATGCATTTCAATTGGTATTCCATCAATTCCTGGAGCCTTGTCTTTTGCCAAGGCCTTCAGTGAAGCTTGGACTTCTTCTGTCAGGTACCACTGGTTTTTGATCACGTGCTACCTCCTGTGTATATATATATATTCACATTCTTCCTGTGTATTTACATATTTCTATAACTGATATAATACCTTTACTGTGTGAAATTCAATCTACTATTTTCACTCTATTCTTTTATATTTTATTTCATTAAAAAATCCAGTTGATACCTATACAAATGATTTCATGATCAACTAATGAGTTTGTGAGTTTTAAAAAATGAAAAAAATTTGAAAAAACACTGGAATATCACATACTAGCCACCATATTGTATTTCTTGAATTAGTAGTTATGACATTTTTTTTTTACAGTCCCTTCTCCTAATTTCCCCAGCAACCTCCTTGTCAAAAAGGATGAGACAAATGAAGTATGTGTTTCCCAGTTGGTAACTTGAATTCTGGGTCATTCTGTATTTGGGATGTGTCCTTTTGTATATACCACACAGCAGAAATATGATATGGACTCCAACATCCCAGTTACAATTTCAGCGGGTGTCATTACACACTGACCTTTTCCTGTGTCTGTGCAGCCAGTTACAGAGCTCCCTGAGGGTGCTGTGCCAGCAGAGAGCACTTTGTGGTCTGTATGGGGATTGTGGCTTCTCTGTTTCCCCAGGATCATCACTAACTGTTCATGCTTCTCACCTGGTCTGCATTAGAGGTTCTACCTGGCATGGCATACACTTAGCTTTTCATTTTTAACACCAGTTCAAATTGAGAATCAATACTCTTTCAAAGAAAGAGGAAGAACAAGAGAAAAGTTGCTCCACGTGGGGCTATATACTATTCTCAGCACATCATCTTGGGCAGAGGAGGCCCTTTCCCAATTTCAAGGACTAAGCTTCAAGGAAAATCTGAGTTTTTCTCCAGAATTCATCCCAAATTGATCAACGACTCCAAATGAAATCACTGCCTAAACTTTGTGCCTTGAGCCTTTGCACAGTACAAAGTAAGAAAGAAAGCATTTCAGGCACACCCACTAATCTCTCCCACATATTTTGAGAGTTCTGCTCTTATAAAATTATAGCCCCTGGCAGGGAGGACCCTGGCACTGTACTGAAAAATGATTGGAGTAACTGAAATTAAAGCAATATGTGCCTGGAAATTAACTGTCTCTTGCTGTGCAGTGGAAATACGCAGAAAATTACTGTCCACCTGGCCCGTGCCTGATGAGGTATATCAGCAGCTGAGAGAAGTACAGACCACAAGCTGTAAATAAGATTTTGGTGTATATTTGAAATAGGTTAGTTTTGACACTGGAAGTAAATAGTACCACAAAATGTACAGTTTTAGAACCATGCATTCATACACTGCCTCAACTTGTATAAAACAAATTAAACAGATTTCATCATTCACATGTTTCTTGGTGTTTATCACACATGAGCAAAATGAGATTAAAATGAGAAACTGCTTTTTCTCCACATCCATAAGACTTAACAAAAATTTAATCAAACCTCAGTTGACTGAGTAGAAATATTTGGAAAAGAGATAAACAAGTTTTACACATAGGACTGTGCCTTCCAGCTGCATTTATTTTACTTCTTTTATTTCTGTATCTTTTTCTTTCTTTCTTTCTTTCTTTTTTTTTTTTTGCTGAGTAGGAATTCCATCGATATTGTTGCCTTGATGGGTAAATTACTGTTAATTTGACCCTCTACCCAAAACTCAGGCACTGACATTTTATTGGCATAAATTGAAGATCTGCTACGTGTTGATCCTTTGTTAACAGAGGAATATAAAAATGAAGAGAACACTGTCTGTACTCCCTAGCAAAGTCATGTTTGGTAAGAAGGGTCGATGTAACCAGTTAATTATAGTGAGACGGGACAAGCACACGGAAGAGCAAGGACAGAATCAGGGAGTACTGCCTAGAAGGAAAAGCATTTGGGTGGAATCTTGCTGCAGAGGTCCACCACCACCCCGTGCCTTTTCACACCATGCAGAAATGCAGTGCTTAACAACACAGACTTTTCTGTCACGGAGGCCCGAGTTCAAGTCTCAACTCTGCCCCTTAAAAAGTACTTATATTCTCTGAACTTCAGTTTTCTCATCTGAATAATAGGGATAACAATATTACTATCTCATAAGGTCATTGTGAAAATTAATTGAGATAATTCTTGTGTCATGATGTCACTGGTGCCCTACCACATCCTTTCATCTTTACCTCTTCAGTGGAGGCTGCCTTAACTTCCAATCACCAGCACCTGCATTTTTTGCCTCAAGGCTTTGCTTTTTCTGGTTGTTGTTGTTAGGTGCCATGGAGTTGGCTCCAACTCATAGTGACCCTATGTACAACAGGACAAAACTGCTTGGTCGTACACTATCCTCACAATACTTACTATACTTGAGCCAGTTGTTGCAGCCACTGTGTCAATCCATATCATTGAGGGCCTTTTTTTCTGGCCCTCCGCTTTACCAAATATTATATCCTTCTCCAGGGAATGGTCCCTTCTGACAACATGACCAAAGTAGGTGAGACGAAGTCTGGCCATTCTCACTTCCGAGAAACATTCCAGCTGCACTTTTTCCAGGATAGATTTGTTTGTTCTTCTGGCAGTCCATGGTACTTTCAGTATCCTCTACTGGCACCTCAACTCAAAGCCATCAACTCTTCTTTGGTCTTCCTTAGCCATTGCCCAGTTTTCACATGCATATGAGGCAATTGAAAATACCATGGCTTGGGTTAGGTGCACCTTAGTCTTCAAAGTGACATCTTTGCTCTTCAGCACTTTAAAGAGGTCTTTTGCAGCAGATTTTCCCAGTGCAATATGTCATCTGATTTCTTAACTGCTGCTTCCATTGGTGTTTATTGTGGATCCAAGTAAAATAAAATCATTGACAACTTCAATCGTTTCTCCATTTATCATGATGCTGCTTATAGATGCAGTTGTGAGTATTTTCATGTTCTTTATGTTGAGGTGGAGCTCTGGTAGTGTAGTGCCTAAGGCATTTGACTACTAATCAGAAGGTTGGTGGTTCAAATCCACCAGCCAATCCATGGAAGGAAGACTGGGCAATCTTCTTCTGCAAAGATTTACTGCCTTGGAAACCCAAGGGGGTCTCTATGGGTCAGAATTGACTCGATGGCAGTGAGTTTGGTTTCCTAATCAATACTGCGGACTGTAGTCTTTAATCTTCATCAGTAAGTGCTTCAAGTCATGTCCATTTTCAGCAAGCAAGGTTGTGTCATCAGCATATCTCAGGTTGTTAATGAGTCTTCTTGCAATTCTGACGCCACTTCATATAGTCCAGCTTCTCTGATTATTTGCTCAGCAGACAGATTGACTAAGTCTGGTGATCAGGACTTATATTCCCTGCCCAGCTGGCACAAGAAGTGCTGAGGGAATCGACACACTATAGGAGTAGCCTAGAGTCAATGACTGATAGGACACCAAACACCAAACCCACTGCCATCAAGTCAATTCCAACTCATATCAACCCTGTAAGGGCAGAGTAGAACTGCTCCATAGGATTTTCAAGGCTATAACAATCTTTATGGAAACAGACCATCTCATCTTTCTCCCATACAGCTACTGGTGGGTTCAAACTGTCCACCTTTTGGTTAGCAGCCAAGCACTATAACCACTGGACCACCAGAGCTCCTGACTGATAGGAGCTGAGGTATAAATACCCAAGCTTCCTTGTCACAAAAGTGGGATAAATCTGAGGCATATGTTTCCTAGTTTCCTGAAGTTTTCTTACAGAATTAAGCTTAAGTCACCCACAGTGATAGCTGGCTTCATAACAGATCTTTTACTGCCTGACTTCTCTTCTTTGCATCATGTCCCTAGTCCCCTACCAATATTTTCTTTCCAAATAAACTGCTGGCACTTAAATCCTTGCTTCAGGCTCTGTGTCTAGGGAATCCAAAGGACCAACGACAGCACTGATTACAGCATTTGGCCCAATGAGAAACAGAAAGCCAGTGAAGGCTAAGTTCTAGAAGAACACCTTGTTTCTAGTTAGGTATCCATACAGTTCTTTAGCTGTTTCCAGATTGGAGTCAGATGAGAAATCAGGCATAGCACATTGGATCAACTCTTTTGTTTTGTGTACCCCACCAAGTTCTTGGGCGTCCATTAAAAGTATATACACAAAAACTACTCATGCATAATCCAAACTGCTAGCTCTCTAGTTTGTCTTTCCTCATTTCTCAGTTTGAAGATTCTTTTGTGTATTACATGCTCAAAGAGAAAATCTCATGACCATTTTTTGGTTTCCTAGCTAATACCCAAGAAAACATAAACCTATTGGATTTTATCATTCACCTCTGTTACCCTGATCACAAGGAACTCTGGTGGCACAGTGGTTAAGCAATTGCCTGGTAATCAAAAGGTCTGTGGTTCAAACCTACTAGCTTCTCTGTGGGAGAAAGATGTGGCAGTCTGCTTCTATAAAAATTTACAGCCTCGGCCCAGGTGTAGAGTAGAGCTGACAAGGGGCAAGGTTGTGGTCACTGCTTGGTCACAGCCAGCTACCCAGAGGGACCAAGTAGTTGAA
>NW_006922240.1:689096-690858 GCF_000298275.1 Orycteropus afer afer
AAAGTATATGTGAACTGCTGTATGGAAAGTGAATTTGCTCTGTAAATCTTCACCCAAATCAAAATAATAAAAAAAAAAATTTACAGCCTTGGAAACACTATGAGGCAGTTATACTCTGTCATATAGGGTCTCTATGGGTCAGAGTAGACTCCATGGCAGTGAGTTTGGTTTGGTTTGGGTTAGAGAACGAGTCCTGATGATGCAGTCATTAAGCAATTAGCTGCTAACCAGAAGGTGGGCAATTTTAACCCACCAGCCCTGAGGAAGCTGTGACAATATGCTTCCAGATAGATTTACAGCCCTGGAAATCCTATGGAGCAGTTCTACTCTGTCCTACAGGGTTGCTGTGAATTGGCATTTGACTTGATGGCAGTGGGTTGGGTTTTGATTTGATCATGCTCATGATAGCATAGTGCCTAATGCACTTGACTGCTAACCAGAAGGCTGGTGGTTCAAACCCACCAACCACTCCTTGGAAGGAAGGTTGGGCAATCTACTTCCATAGTGATACCGCCTTGGAAACCCAAGGAGGGGTCGCTATGAGTTGGGTCTGACTTGAGGGCACATAACAACAACAACAACATGGGAGTATATAATATGAAATCAAAGAATAATTCGACTGCACTACTAAAAAAAACAAAAACAAAAACAAAACTCACTGCCGTAGAGTCAGATCCAACTCATAGCAACCCTTCCCTGGGCTTCTGAGGCAGTATCACTATGGAAGTAGATTGCCCAACCTTCCTTCTGAGGAGTGGTTGGTGGGTTTGAATCGCCAGCCTTCTGGTTAGCAGTCAAGTGCCTTAGGCACTACACCACAAATGGCTAAGCACTTGGCTGCTAATCTAAAGGCTGGTGGCCTAATTGCACTCAGCAGTGCCTTGGAAGAAAGACCTGGCCATCTCCCTCTGAAAGATCACAGCCATTGAAAACCTTATGGAGCACAGCTCTGCTCTGAAACCCATGGGCTTTTGCCATGAGTCAGAATTGACTCAACAGCAACTGGTTTCTGGTTTTAGGACTGAAAAGGATTTGAAGATTATACAGCCCTCATGCCCATCTTATAAATGAAAAACTTGCATTCAGAGGGAGTAAATGATTTGTCCACGACAACATGGCCTGTAAATGTATTCTATGATTCTCTTTCCAGGACTCAGGTAGATAGCAGAGTCAGATTGGCCATGAGACTCTTCCATGTTCCCTCTGTCCCATTGTCCCAGATGATCAGTTTCTGGATGCTTCCCTGTCTTCTATCAGATTTGTTTTCAGAAAGGACCTAAAATTATTCACAGTGAAAATGACTGGAAACAGCTTCCAATGTGACACATATCAAGGATATTTTTATTTTAGCAGGGCTCAAACTGCTAAGCTAAAGGTATGAAACATTTCAGAAATCCACTAGTAAGTAGGAGAGGTAGAGGAGGTAAATAGGCTTCTTCTTGCATGCCTGAAACATCCCCATTTATTACCTTATTCTCTGAGTATGTAGTCCAATCAGGAGCACTGGTGATATAGTGCTTAAGCATTTGGCTGCTAACCAGAAGGTCGGTGGCTCGAACTCACTAGATGCTCCTTGAAAGAAAGATGTGGCAGTCTGCTTTGGTGAAGATTTATGGCCTTGGAAACCCTATGGGGCAGTTCTACTCCTACCGGGTTACTATAAGTCATAACCAACTCTATAGCAAGGGTCTTGGGTTTTAGATATAGTCCAACATTAGGTATAGTATCCTTAAATAAGGAGCTCTGGTAGCATAGTGCCTAA
>NW_006922240.1:690958-692478 GCF_000298275.1 Orycteropus afer afer
GAAGGAAGGTTGGGCAATCTATTTCTGTAGAGATACTGCGTTGGAAACCCAAGGAGTGGTCGCTATGAGTTGGGTTCGACTTGACGGCACACAACAACAACAACAACATCCTTAAATAATAATGCTTATGAGATAATGTGGATAAGAAGAAATTTATTATAATTCCACAAGAAATGTTAAGGGAATCTATAATGAGACATCCATTTCTAGCTCACTTTCCAGGTGGAAAGTGCCTTTTCCCACAAAATGGGTTTTAAATATTCTTCTTAACCCCACAGTTTGGAGAACAGGAATCCTGAAGAGAAAATCCACCAAGGAGAAGATAGATACTGTAGTGTATAATAGAACTGTTAGGTGATAGGTGGAAGTAGAGGGTGCCAGAAAATGCACAAATCACAGACAAAAATGCTTGAGTTCCTGGCTAGTCACTTGATATTTTTAAGCTTCAGTTTTCTCATCTGGAAACTGGGGTTACCCAGCTTTGTCCTCCCTATCTTACAGGCATGTCTCAAGGATGATATTAAAAGATGAGAATGTCACATCTACATCTTGTTAAAATATGAATAGTCTTAAAAGGTATATATTTGTCCTGTTTGCCGGGACATCAGCTTTTAAGAATGTTTTATGGTATATCTGGAATAATGCAGGTTTAATTTTGTCATCAAACAATGGAAAAACTCAAAACTGGAATTGTATGCTGGAAAAAAGTAATATGTGACTTCCCATTACTATCACTTTTGTGTATTTCCATTGTCTAAATGGAGAATACCTTCTATTTTCTACAATTTGGAAGATGATTATAAAACCACAAATTGGTCACCATTTCAAGCAACTACTCTTTCATTACAAATTTCAAATATCTCTCTCAATGCCCAGATGAGAAGCAGTGGGAAAAATAAAAACAAACAAGCAAACCTAGACTTGAATAATTGGAAGGAAATTGTGTTAAATTCTCATTTATTACAGGTGAATACTTAGTGGTTCAGTGACCTTCCAAAGGCCAGTAACTATGCCCCATTATGGGTTTCCTTGAAGCAACCGTGAGTCAAGGAGGAAGTAGGGAAGTGAGACAAGGAAGGGTAGAAAGCCAATACAGGGTGCATTATCGAAAGTCAGTTGCCACTGTGTGGGATTGGAGTTTAATTTGGTTGGAGAAGTTCTAGGAGCCAGGGTAGAATATGTGCTTCAGGGTTATTCAACTCAGAGGGAGGGACCTGGGCTTTCTGGATTCCAAACTCAGCAGACATTGTTTGAGGGTTGCTCCGGGGAGGCATCGATCCCCCAGCACTTCCAGCCTGCTGAGGCAGGGTGAGCTCCAGCAGCAAGAGAATGGCCTCAAAGAGGTGCAGATGGTGCAGATGAAGTCAGGACCCTGTGCATCAAAGTGGTAAGAATGAGGAGCTATGGGCAAGGTACTGACAACATGTGCCGCACACCATGAAGTGGCTGAGCCATAACTCGAAGTGTTTAGACACTTAGTCCAGGGCATGATCCACTCTAGCACACTGCCTTCTGTTATA
>NW_006922240.1:692843-696387 GCF_000298275.1 Orycteropus afer afer
TTCCAGACATGAAGGCAGCTAGGGACCACAGTCTCAGTGGTTCCACCAGGCTCTATCAGACCAGCAAACCTTTTTTTTTCCCCAAATGATTTTGAGTTTTGTTTCACATTGTTCTCCCTCTCTATCCAGGATCTCCTACATAGATCGCCCTCCGAGTGTTTGACAGTGGTAGCCATGCACCATCTAGTTCTTCTCTGTTATACCTCATTCTTGTTGCCTACTAACTATGTTAAGTTCTGCTTTAAATTGTTAGACGAAAGCATGAAATATGTATGCAACTTCACAACACAGTGTATATTGAGAGTCTGGAGTGATGGTTATGCATTGGTATAAACATGGTGTTTGAGAGAATTTATTTTCAAATGTGACACTGGGTCAGTGACACTGTTTAGGAGATTATAACTGAGTTGCTGTTAACAAGTCTAAGGTTGTTTCATTGACTAAAGAAAGTATATTTTAGTTTCTTTAAAAGAATGCTATGTTTATATAAGAATAGGCTTCTAGAAATTTGGTAAAGATACAAGTATACTCCAGGGACATTCATAAAACTTTTAAAAAACTTTCTGTCAATGTCTATATGCTCACTGCTAGGATTGGCAAGCCCCCAGGCTACATCACCAGTCCCAGCTCCACTCTTGTTTATAAGGCAAATCTCTCATCTATATTCTATAAAGAAGTAATATAGAGCTCCAGATTTATATAACTCCATCCATCACATGGCTCTAAGTCCTAACTCACTTAGTTTTTATATAGAATGCGGATAACATGGCAACCCAAAGTGCAATATGGTTAAAACAAACAAACAAACACACATACAAATGGATCATACAGCAACTCAATAAAAACTCACTGCCATCGGGTTGATTCCAAGTTGCCATACATTTTAGGACAGAGTGGAAATGCTCCAAATGGTTTCCAAGGCTGTAAATCTTATGGACGCATACTGCCTCATCTTTCTCCTGCGGAGTGGCTGGTAGGTTCGAAACATCAATCTTTTGGTTACCAGCCAAATGCTTTTAACTACTTACGCCACCAGAGCTCCTAGGAACTCAATAGTGGAGCTGAAATAATGGCAACAATAGTAAGAGGCTATCATTTCAACCGCCATATATTAATACCATATAGCAATATCAATCATTTCCTAATGAGCAACATAAGTGATTTTTCACATTTTCAACCCTTAGTGGCCTTATTATCTCTCTTCACATTTAGGAAGAAAGAGGATATCTTTATGGGTATGAATCCCCCTCCTACATTGGCCATCTAAGTTATAGAAAACATCTAACTTGCAGTAAGATATAACTGGATACTCTGGTGGCATAATGCCTAAGGCATTTGACTGTTAACCAGAAGGCTGACAGTTCCAACCTACCAGCCACTCCTTGGAAGGAAGACTGGGTAGAGATACTGTTTCAGACCCAAGGAGGGGTCGCTATGAGTTGGGACCCACTTGATGGCAGTGAGTGAATGAGAAGATATAACCACTCTGGTGCCATGCAGAGTAGGTGGACTATTCCCTGAATTGCCCAGGCTCCACTCACCAGTCACTGGTGGTCCAAGCATATCTTGGTTTCCCTCTTTTGATGAGCCAAAGAAGCCAAACAGAAACCATTTGTGAATGGAAATTGATTCCTTCTTCACAACCCCTTCTCTAAGTCCCTCAAGAAGTTCAAGCAGATGTTTGCTCTCTAAGAAGAGCAGTACCAGTGTTTCCTTCCTCCTCATGAAGGGTAGGACATGGCAACATTTCTTGGTATTTTGTCAAGAAAATAATATGTATTCCTTTGAAATGCCAAATGAGAATGATACAAAATCTTGAAGTAGGTGACACAAAATCTTGAAGTGGGCAATACAAAGGATGGTTCTATTATTTTTTTAAATATAAAATGAATCTGCTAAACAGAACACTGGTGGTTCAAACCCACCAGCCACTCCTCGGAAGGAAGATGGGGCAATCTACTTCTGTAGTGATACTGCCTTGGAAACCCAAGGAGGGGTCACTATGAGTTGGATCCAACGAGACAGCAGTAGGTTTAATTGTACAAACAAATGTTATGAAATAGAGAATTTTCCCTCTTCTGAATTTTATCATAAGTCCCTTCTTAATGTTGCTGTAAGTTTAGTCAGCATTTATCTGCTTTTTAAAAAATAGATAACTTCTCTGTCAACGAGGAACGCCATTTTTCCTAAGCCTGCACCTTTTATTTTGAACTGCTTATTCTATTTCAATTGATATTGTGGGAAAGAGAGGTCAAAAATGGAAGTCCTGTTACACAAATCCAGGTGACTTTCTCTTTACTGTTTGACAGTCAGGAGTGCACATTCCATAAAAGAAGAAAGAGAATATTGAACTTAAACTCTGCTGCCCTTGGGAATGTTTTCTGCTTAACAAGATGCTTTGGAATTGGCAAAGAGTAAGATAAAGAATTTTCAGTTGAGTTCTGAGTACTTTCAGTTTTGTGGGCACAGTGAAGTTGTGAAGTGGTGTAATTATATGGAAAATTCAGACCAACTGGATAATTTTAGCAAAATAAGCTGCTAGCTTTTGGGTGTTATTTAGCTGATTAGCTGGGTTGTTTCCGTTATCTCCTCAAATCCAATGTATCTATCATTTTTCCTTTCCAAATCAAATGTATCAAGATCAGTCATATTAGCATCCCTGCACATCAAAAAGGAGCTCTGGTGGCATAGTGGTTAAACCATTCGGCTGCTAACCAAAAGGTCGGTGGTTCAAACCCACCAGTTGCTCCATGGGAGAAAGATGAGGCAGTCTGCTTCCTAAAGATTTACAGCCTTGGAAACCCTATGGAGCAGTTCTGCTCTGTTCTGTAGGGTTGCTAGGAGTGACTCAATGGCAGTGGGTTTATTTTTTTGTTTGGCACATCAAAAAACCAGTGTACTCTTTCCTCTCCATATAATATGTTACCAAAGTCTGCCAGTTCTCCCACTGGAGGGTTTATGAGGTTTCCCATTTACTCTCCATTTCCTTGGTTACCACCATCATCTGACCATCATTTCAGTTTGCATCAATATCATTGTATTAAAGTCCTAGTCACTTATCTCTTTCAATTCTTACTCCTTGTAGTATTCCCAGACCAAATCTCTTAAGCTATCACATTCATTAAAGTTATTCCTTTACCTCAGAACCTATCTCCTACCACATCAAGTCCAAATTTCTTTGTTTAGTCAATTTTTCTTATTGTAATAAAAATAAAGATAACATAATTTTTGCCATTTCAACATTTTTCACAGTGAGACTAATTTAATCAATCATGTTTTTCAACCATTATCAATATCCATTGCCAATTTTTCCATCCCTATAAACAAAAGTTCAATGCTCCCTAAGCAATGACTCCTCCCTTCTCCCTGTCCCTCCCATCCCTGGTAACCACTATTAAACTCTGGTCTCTATACATTTATCTCTTCTAGGTATTTCATATTGGTGAGATCATACAATATTTGCCCTTTTTGACTGAGTTACTTCATTCAGCATAATATTTTCAAGTTTCATCTTAAATTTTATTCAAAACATTGTCCCTCTGGC
>NW_006922240.1:697333-697936 GCF_000298275.1 Orycteropus afer afer
AACTCAAAATGAGAAGTAAAAACTGTAAATATCAATTAATAATTGAAATATGAAATGTATGAAGCATGAATCTAGGAAATTGTGAAAAATGAAATGGAATGAATGGATAAAGATTGATACCCTAGGCATTAGTGAGCTGAAATGGACTGGTATTGGCCATTTCAAATGGGACAAACATATAGTCTGCTGTGCCAAGAATAACAAATTGAAGAGGAATGGTGTAGTATTCATAGTCAAAAAGAACATATCCAGATCTATCCTGAAGTACAGTGCTGTCAGTGATAGGATAATAAATATCCATTCATATACAAGGAAGACCAGTTACTACAACTAATTCAAATTTATGCATCAACCACTAAAGGCAAAGATGAAGAAATAGAAGAGTTTTGCCAACTTCTTCAGTCTGAAATTTACAAAATATGTGATCAAAATGCATTGATAATTACTGGTGATTGGATTGGGTGAGTTGGAAACAAAAAAGAAGCATCAGCAGTTGAAAAATATGGCCTTAGTGATAGAAATTATGCAGGAGATTGCATGATAGAAGTTTGCAAGACCAACAACTTATTCATTGCAAATACTTTTTTTCAACAACATAAACAG
>NW_006922240.1:698051-700103 GCF_000298275.1 Orycteropus afer afer
ATATACTATATGCATACTATCCCAGATGGAATACAAAGGAATCAAATTGTCTACATCTGTGGAAAGAGGCAATGGAGAATCTCAATATCTCAATATCATCAGTTAGAACAAGGCCAGGGGCCAATTATGGAACAGATCATGAATTGCTCACATGTAACTTCAAGTTGAAGCTGAAAAAAATTAAAACAAGTCCACAAGAACCAAAATACAAGCTTGATTATATTCCTTCTGAATTTAGAGACCATATAAAGAATAGATTTGACACACTGAATACTAATAACTGAAGACCAGATGAGTTGCAGGATGACATCAAGCTCACCATATATGAAGCAAGCAAAAGGTCATTTAAAAGACATTAAAAGTCACTAAAAAGAAAGAAACAAAAGACCAAAGTGAATGTCAGAGGAGACTCTGAAACTTGCTATTGAATATAGAGTAGCCCAAGTGAATGGGGCAATGGAGATAAAGTAAAGTATTTCAATGAAATGTGCAAAGAATTGGAGTTTGAAAACCAAAAGGGAATATAGCATGCTCAGCATTTCTCAAGCTGAAAGAGTTGAAGAAAAAATTCAAGACTTGAGTTGCAATATTGAAAGATTCTCTGGGCAAAATAATCTGAGAAGCCAGACTACATGAAAAAGAACATGGCATCAGGATTGGAGGAAGAGTCATTAACAACCTGTGATATGCACATGACACAAACTTGCTTGCTGAAAGTGGAGATGACTTGATGAAGATCAAAGACTTCAGCCTTCAATGTGGATTACTCTCCCATATATAGAAAACAAAAATCGTTACAACTGGACTAATAAGAAGTATCATGATAAATGAAGAAAAGATTGACGTTTTCAAGGATTTCATTTTATTTGGATCCACAATCGATGCCCATGGAAGCAGCAGTCAACAAATCAGACATCATACAGCATTGGGCAAATCTGCTGCAGAAGACCTCTTTAAAGTGTTAAAGAGCGAAGATGTCACTTCGAAGACTAAGGTGTGCCTGACCCAAGCCATGGTATTTTCAATTGTCTCATATGCATATGACAGCTGGACAGTGAATAAGGAATCCCAAGAAGAATTGATGTATTTGAATTGTGGTGTTGGCAAAGAATACTAAAAATACCATGGGTTGCCAGAAGAATAAACAAATATGTCTTGGAAGAAATACAGCTGGAATACTCCTTAGAAATGAGAATGGCCAGACTTAGTCTCATATACTTTGGTCTTATTGTCAGAAGGGACTGATCCTTGGAGAAGTGTACCATGCTAGGTAAAGAAGGTCAGTGAAAAAGGGAAAGACCATCAATGAGATACATTAACATATTGGCTGTGACAATTGGCTCAAACATAGCAAATATTGTGAAGATGGCCCAGGACCAGGTAATGTTTCATTCTGTTGTACATAGAGTCACTATGAACCAGATCCAACTTGATGACATCTAACAATAATATGGGTAAAATATTGAACAATGCAGGAAGTATCAAAGGAAAATGGAAGGAATGCAGAGTCATTATACCCCCCAAAATTGGTCAAATTTAGAAGGTAGCATATGATCAACAAATGATGGTATGGAAGGAAGAAGTCCAAGTTGCACTGAACAAACTGGTGAAAAACAAGGCTCCATGAATTGACAGAATACCAACTGAGATGTTTCAACAAATGGATGCAACACTGGCATCACTTATTTGTCTATGCCAAGAAATTTGGAAGACAGGTGCCTAGCCAACCAACAAGAAGAGATCCATATTTGTGCCCATTCCAAAGAAAGGTGACCCAACAGATTGTGGAAATTATCAAACATTATAATTACTATAAGACACAAGTAAAATTTTGCTGAAGAAAATTCAAAAACAGTTGCAGCAGTACATCAACAGGGAGCTGCCAGAAATTCAAACCAGATTGAGTAGAGGATGTGGAATGAGGGATGCCATTGCTGATGTCAGATGGATCTTGGATGAAAGCAAAGAATACCAGAAAGATGATTGCCTGTGTTTTATTGACTATGCAAAGGCATTTGACAGTGTGGATCATAACAAATTATGGATAATATT
>NW_006922240.1:701136-705443 GCF_000298275.1 Orycteropus afer afer
GGGTCTGACTCGACGGCACATAACAACAACAACAACAGGCTCAAGCATAACCAAGATTGTGCGGATGGTGCAGGATGGGGCAGTGCTTGGCTCTGTTGTACATAAGGTCAACACGAGTTGGAACTGACTTGATGGCTTCTAACAACAAGAACAACGAGGGACAGTTTTGTAAAATTTTGAAGGCAGAAAATAAGGTAAAGGTATTAGTCTGCAGAAACAGTTGCAGCAAGACCCAAGGGAAAATGTGACATTTCACTGCATGTTCCTGGTGAGCTACTAAGAGCCACCCACTTAAATGCTTCAGGCTGTCTTTAGGTGTCAGCTTCCCTGACCTTCAATGTCATCTTCTTTATCTTTACCTCTCCCAGTTCTGCCAACAGTTATAGAAGTTCTGGTTCCTACATTGAACCCTTATCCCTAATATATAGACAGTAGCTTTTGTTTCCCTACCCTTACCTTCACTGATGAAAAAGAGGTCAAAAAACAATGTTGTGTGACCTGTAAGGAGGTTGAAGCTGTGATCTAGATGAGAAGAGATGGTGGGTCTGAATTAGTTTAACGGAAATGGGAGGGTGGCAGTGAGAGATGTTTGGGAAGTGGGATGAAATGGGCTTGCTGGCTGAATGATGGAAAGGATAGGAAGATATCTCAGATGATTTCCAGGTTTCTGACTTTAGCTATTAGATAGATTGGAGTGCCAGTGGGGAACAAAGGAGGAAAAGCAGGTTTGGAAGAGAGTTGATGATAATATCATTAGACCCATTTGAAGTACTTGTGAATGATCCAAGTGAAGATGTCCGATAGGTAATAGATCACACAAGTCTGGAGGTAAGTAAAAATATCTAGAGGTTTGGACTTAAGACTTAATAGCATGAAAAAAATAAAACTGTGTGTATGGAGAAACTTACTCATGGGGAATGAGAACACGAAGAAGAGGTCCAGATCATAGTCCTGACAAGCATCAATGATTGGAAATGGAAATGTACCATGAGTGGACTATAAGGGAAACTGAGAAAGAGCATCCTCAGATGTAATTTCCCAAAAGACAATGAAATAGAATGTTTCAAAGAGAAGGGAAATAAATTAACAATTTCAGATAATGTTTATGGGTCAAGTTGTGCACAGACTCGACAATGTCCTTTCGATTTTGTGCAAGATGATGGTCCTTTTAAAGCTACCCTGGTGAGCCTAGTTGCAGTGGAGTTGTGACAGATGCCAGGTTGCAGTGAGTTGGGGTGAGTGGGGAGTGAGGCAGTGGAGACAAGTGGTAGAGATAACTCACTTTCAATTTTCAAGAAGTCTATATATTATCTCATTGTTAAGGGTATTAGCACATAGTAGTTACTCAATCATATGGTGAAAGAATGTATGGATGAATAAAATAAAAATGGAAGAAAGGAAGGAGGAGAAAAACATAAGAAGAAAGCTTGGGTGTGAAAATGGTAAGGTTGGAGGCGTGAAAGTAGAGTTTTTAATGGTAGAAACTTGAGCATGTTTAAAATCTGATTGGAAGGAATATGTAGAGAAGAGAGGTGAAAGATTCAAGGGAGAAAAGAGTCAGTCAGTATGGTGAAGTCACAAGGAAGAGTAGGCTCAGAGCCCTTAGCAAGGCAGACACATCTTCCATTGCAATAGGAAGGAAGGTGGAAGGATTAGAAGGAATCTAGGTTTGATAGCCAAAAGATAGAGCATTTTCTATCTGATGTCTACTTTTCTGTGAAGGAAGAGCTACCTCAGCTGCAGAGGGCAAGATGAACAGGTCATGAGGTCAAAGGTTTGAGGAGAATAGAGAAGTTTGAAGAAAACCTTTGTGGAGAATGTGATAGAGAAGTGATTGGGAACACAGGGAGGATCAAGATTGCTGTCAGTAGCCAGCTGTGATACCTTGAAAATTCTTTTATTCCCTTCTAAATCTAAATCTCTTTGTCCTCATAGTCAGGTATATGAGGGAGATGGGCTACGTGACCTTTAAAGTCCTTTTGAGTCCTATGGCAACATTCTTAAATTCCTTCCTACCTAACCAGATGATAACCACTCTTCAAAGATGAGTTCAAGTTTGAACATAATTGCATGCATTAGAAAGTTATCTATATTTTCAATCAGAGACATTTAAGCACA
This sequence comes from Orycteropus afer afer, assembly GCF_000298275.1. Classification (NCBI taxonomy): domain Eukaryota; kingdom Metazoa; phylum Chordata; class Mammalia; order Tubulidentata; family Orycteropodidae; genus Orycteropus; species Orycteropus afer. The sequence continues at coordinate 703,255 of NW_006922240.1, forward strand.
TAATTTTAGTGTGGAAAGGCTTATAAGATAAAACAGTTGTCCTCTTCCCATCTAACTGTTCTGCTAGATGCAACTGCATTCAACTTTTAGTTATTTCTTTTGGTCTCTTGCTGAATACTTCTAAATCACACAAGGACTTTATTTCTCTGACCTCATTCCCTACCTCTCCTCTTTTCTTATTCTTCTACAGCCATAGTGGCTTCCTTGCTGTTCATCAAACATACCAGGCAGATTGCTTTCTTGAATACTCCAGGATACTCCCTTCTCAGAACTTTTGCACCCACCTTTCTCTGTGTCTATAATGTTCTTCCTAGAAATATATGCAAGACTCACTTCCTTACCTCCTTGAGGTCCTTACACAAAAAGTCACTATCTCAGTGAAGACTTCCCTAGGTAAAACTGCAATCAGCATTCACTGTGGCAATGCTTAATGTCTTTCTTTCCTGCACTTATCATTACCTAATACACTCTATATTTTAGTTATTTAACTTAATTAATCTCTTTCCTCTGCTCATGTGTAAACTTTATGAAGCCAGGGATTTTGGTCTGTTTTCATTCACTTATAGACTCAGTGCCTGGAATAGTGCCAGGTATACAGTAGGTACTTAATAAATTTCTGTTAAATTAATTCATTAATATTGCTATTTTATATTTGTGAAACCTAAAATTCATCTATTGGCTTCATTATATGGTGGATAAGATTCAACTGTCTTACATCCTTACTCTTTTCCCCATTCTTCCAATATAGATACAGCTTAATTTATATTTAAATAAAAATAGTTTATATTAGTATGACTATTTAAATATTGAAGACCATAGAAGAACTGATGCAACTGAATTATGGTGTTGATGAAGAATATTGAATATACTATGCCAGAAGAATGAACAAATCTGTCTTGGAAGAAGTACAACCAGAATGCTCCTTAGACGTGAGGGTGGTGAGACTTTGTCCCATGTCCTTTGTCCATGTTATCAGAGGAGACCAGTCCCTGGAGAAGGACATCATGCTTAATGAAGTAGAGGGTCAGAGAAAAAGAGAAAGAACCTCAACAAGATGGGCTGACACAGTGGCTGCAACAATGGGCTCAAACATAGCAACCATTGTGAGGATGGCACAGGACCAAGTAATGTTTCTTTCTGTTGTATGTAGGGTTGCTATGAGTTGGAACCAACTTGACAGCAATAACAATAACATGTAAATACTGGTCCCTGCTGAACCAAAGAAGAAACTATGATCCAAATTTTGTGATGTTGTTGTTGTTGTTATGTGCCATTGAGTCAGCCCCAACTCATAGCGACCCCTCCTTGGGTTTCCAAGGTGGTATCACTATGGAAGTAGATTGCCCCATCTTCCTTCCGAGGAGTGGCTGGTGGGTTTGAACCCCCAGCCTTCTGGTTAGCAGTCACATGCCTTAGGCACTACGCCACCAGAGCTTCTAAACTTTGTGATAGAACAGAGTTATTCTATAGTGGGCAAAAGGATTTATGGTAGTAGAATAGTCTTCTGAAAGTTTCTCCCTCAAAAATATCTCCTCCCACCTATGTCTCTGATGCCTGAATTCATTGCATTGGCCATTTGCTTCTTGGTATTATGCATTGCTTTTCTTCCTGATTTCCTTTGGAAAAATAAATGCAAATGGGAAAGGTGAGTCATTTGTCCAACAGCTCCTCAGTGTGAATTGTTCTCCTACTAGTCACAGAACAGTGGTACTGGAAGCTGAGTGTAGTTACTAAAATGAAGGAAACAGGCACAGAATTGAAAAGAGGGAATATCACAAAATAAATATTTCAATTTTGTACTGGTCCTGGCCAAGGTAACAACCCAAGGATGATCATCAGTCACCAATCCGGATTCACCTGCATGTCATATAACTACATAACCATATGCTCTTAGAGGTGGGAGGTTCTTACAGAGCATAGAGACTGAGTACTTCTTACATATGAGGAAACCAAGGCCTGAAGTAATTCAAGACCACATAGCTGGTTGATGACAGATTAGATTTCAGAACCTGGTTTTTCATTCCCCAGCCTGCTTCTACATATTCCATGCTATCTCACATGCCCTTTCTTTAACAAATACTATTAATAAGTCATTGGGAGCTCTGGTAGCTTAGTGCCTAAGGCACTTGACTGCTAACCAGAAGGCTGGCGGTTCAAACCCACCAGCCACTCCTTGGAAGGAAGATGGG
>NW_006922240.1:705543-711955 GCF_000298275.1 Orycteropus afer afer
GGCCGACTCGACGGCACATAACAACAACAACAACAACATTAATAAGTCATCAGGGTAAAATCTATCCCTTCTTACTCACCACAGTAAAGTATCCCCTGTAAAAGGCCCATGCTTCCTTCTAGTTTTCATTCTAAAGAGATTAAATAGATGTCAATTTTCAAATGTTCCAATTATCAAACTCTAGACACAAGCCACTCTCTCCCCCCTCCCACTGGCAAATATTTAGCTACTTGGAAAGTTACATATTCTGTTATTATCCAGCCAGTAGATGAATAGTTGCCAACAAATTATGGTCTTTTCAGTTTCCAATTCCTCAGCTTGCATCATCTGACTTTGATTTCTGTCCATCATTCTTGGTTTTCAACCCTGTAATCTCTCTGAAGCCATTTATTTAATGCCATGTAAATGTGTACATGATTGTCATCACTTATTAATCTTTTGGGTGGAATGGCATTAAGCTTTTAGGGAAAATAAATGAGGTCCCTTAATTTGCTTTTATCTTGCTTCTCACTTTGTACTTATTAAAATAACACATGCTTATCAGGTTGGGACTTCTTTTTATAAGTCAGTAATGATTTGTTAACCATTATGCATTTCTAATTCTATATAATCCTTTCCGCTGAACAGTCTTCCATACCTTCTCTTGGTTTAAGATGGATCTTCTGACCACTAGACTTTCTGAATTTGCTTTTGGCCCTTCTTTAATGTGGTAAATTCTAGTCCTTTCTCATAATGCATTGCTATATTATGCACGGTTTTGTATTGTGATCCCAGCCAGATACCACATCTGTGGAGGAGAAGTAAGGATCAGGCAGTATAGAGAATGGCTACATGGGAAATGACCAAGACCCAAGCACTAAATAAACCAATTAGGTCAGAGTCAAGAGCAGTCACGTTGTGAGGTTAGAGGAGCCTGGGATCAAAATGAAGAAAGAATAGGGGTTAGTTTCGGAAGGCTGTTTGAAAGCCTGTGGTCTTACAGCAGTGAATGCAAATTGAGCAAGAGTAGAGTGGGCCTCTTCTACAGATGCCAATCACAGGGAGGAAAGGAGGAATCAACTAAGGACTCTAGAATTTTGCTAGAATAACCAGCAAGAACCAAGGCAGAATCTTAACTTTAAACAAGAAAACTGGCAATTACTAATTAAAGAATCAGTACCAAGGCAAAATTCTGGAACTTTGATCCAAGGTCAGAGTGGGGCACAAGGTTGAAAACCATGGAGCTTCCAATCTCATGATCTGGGATCTTTAACCTGTCCCTCACTTGAGAACAGTTGGCTTCCAGCCTCCAATTGCCCAGGCTGGGTCAGGGTTAGAAGGCTCCAGCTGTGAGGCCTGGAAGACTGCCCCAAAGTGAGTTTGATGGGCTGGGATTAAGAGTTATAAAAGGATTCTCAGCCAGATGCTCTTTAACCTCGCTTCATGCATTCTTCAATGTTCATGGAGGCAATTCATCTGGATTCAATGGTTTGTTGGCCACAAATAGCTCCACAGGGTTAACTATCTTCTCCAAAGAAAATAAAAAGCCTTCAGTATCGTGTGTGTGTGTGTGTGTGTGTGTGTGTGTAGATTCTAAAGTCCCAGGTGTGACCTTCAGGTCTAGTTGGCAATTCTACAGCTAAACTTCTCAATGGCATAGCCTCTCTGTATTAGAAACTCTTTGGATTTTATGATCTCTCAGTAACCATAGATCTTCTTTGATTCAAAGACTTCTAAAAGGACATCTCGATTTTTCAAATTGTCATCACAAATATGCTCCACTGTTATAAATTTTTTTTTTCTAGAAAGAGCTTTCAATATTTTATTACCTAATTTCTACCTCCATTGCCTTGACACTTAGTGAAATTTCTGGATTGCTAGAGGTGGGAGCTCTGGTGGTGTAGTGCCTAAGGCACTTGACTGCTAGCCAGAAGGCTGGCAGTTCAAACCCACCACCCACTCCTGGGAAGGAAGATTGAGCAATCTACTTCCGTAGTGATACAGCCTCAGAAACCCATGGAGGGGTCTCTGTGAGTTGGATCTGACTTGATGGCAGTGTGTTTGGTTTTGTTTTGTTAGAGGTGGAAGCATTCTTACAGACTAGACTGAAAGAGGCATAACCAGCGATCTTCATTTTCTGTGAGTCAGAATCTGGTCCCTAAAAATGCACACAAGATTATAAAATGTATAGACAACTTCAGGAGCTTCAAAGAATTCCTGATATGTATGCACGGATCCCATATTAAGGAGCTCTACCTGAGCCAAACCTATCATAGGAAGATGAGGAAGCTGGGAACCCCAAAGGTCAAGTGATTTGAATATCCTGACCCCCACAGTTGTTGAGCTCCTCCCTCTCTGTGCCCTGGGTGTGGCCTTCTCTTTGCCCTAAAGCATGATATTGGCCCTATTGGATACTGTATTTATTGCCTTCACTGGACTGTGAGCTTCTTGAATCCAAAATCCCGATCACAATCACTCTTACAGTTCTAGCACGCACAAGTCCTGGCACATTGAAGGCTTTTTTTTTTTTTAATGAACAAGTTCATATTCAAAGATCCATAAATGAGAATTCAGAGGGCTAGACTGTCTGACCAGTGGGGGTTATCCCTTTGTGTTGCTACCATGGATGGCAGATGCTTGGGCCCCTGCTGGCTTCTCCACTTTCCCAAGAACTTTGTGCAAGTTACTTAATCGTTTTGAGTTTCAGTCTCTCCATTTTATAAATAGGGATAAAAATAGCATTCACTTGCAGTGTTGCCATGAATAAAAATTGGTATTGCTCGTAAAGCCTTATAACTCAGTTAATTATCTTTCCTATGATCTAGCAATTAAACATTTTGGACGCACTGTACATATGAGAGACTCCACTGTGTCTGAGAGGGCAAAGTCAAAGCCCTGTGGGAATGAACAGCGCTGGGATTAGTGAGAAAGAGAAAGAAAATATATCTTGTAGATGGCTTTTGCAGGGTTCTGAAATAAGCATCAAAACCAGGCTAAGATTAGAATTGGGTCCCAGAGGCTCTATCTTGTATCCCCTAGCCTTTCTGTTGGCCAGAGTCCTTCTTGAGCTTTTCCTCACAACTGACTCAGTATTTGTCCTGCTGTTTGTAGTCTGCACCTCACTGATCTAAGCAGAAGAAAAACAGAACAAAACAAAACAACAACCAAAAAAAAAAAAACCCAATAAAAACAGTTGACATTTACATAGCATTCAAAAGTTTCCTATTGACTAAAATATTTTCTCAAAGGCATTCTCTAATGCAGCAGTGGGAACATGCAGCAACAGGAATAGCTATTGGGTTAGGTATTCAGGGGAAGGTAAGCCTCCACCTCCCCTTCTCATCATAGTAATTGATGCAAATGATAGCTTTTGCTTCCCCTGTACCATTCATCACAGACCTGGGTGGCTGGGAATGCTGAGTCAGAGTGGGAGCCAATCAGATGCTTCTGCCAGTGGACTTCAGCATGTGTGACTCATCAGCAACCAATTAGATGTCTCCAGTTGGGGAAAACTCTCCTCACCAGGGTAGAAACAAGCGCTGCACGTTGCTGACCTTTACATCAGCAACTCGTGTTTCTGATCACGATGGTGAAAGGCCAAAGCAGGCCTGGAAGCCCCACCCTGCCACATGAAAAGAGTTGCCTTTGCTTTGCTTCTGCGCGGAGGGGTTATGGTATTTGGTGCTGTTTGTGCTTGCGTCTCTTTGCCTCAGAGGCAGCTTCAAGCTCTGTCTCAGAATTCCTAATTGTTCTTTGTGGGGCAGACTCGTTGGCTGTCTTGTTCTCTGGGGAGTCCAGAGCTATGCCACAGTGTTTAAAGCCGGGATCACTGTGCCTTTCAAGAGAGGTTTTTAGGCTTACCCCATTAGAGACTACACAGCCCTCGTCTACTCTGTGGCCTGGGTTGAACAAGGTAACAGACTTTGAACAAAGCACTTGTATCTTAGCCACTACCCTAGCATCTGTGGCTCTAAGCTGAATTCTAGTATTTTTGTCTGCTCCTCTTTTCTCTCTCTGGGATTTGGGTATGTGTGTGAGGGAGAGAGAGACAAGGATTGTCCCCAAATGATCAGCATTTCCCCTGGTCAGAGAATAAAACTCAGACCTCTTACTGCAGGAGTTAATTCCTTCCAGAATTTTCCATTTGCCTATTTCTTAACCTAGACTCCTTTAGCACCAGTCATGGAATTTGTGGGGCTAGGTTAATGTAGAAAATTCAAAGACAAGTCTGGGCCACAGAATCCTCGAAAATTTTACTGATGTCATGCAACTTAACTTGTCCGGAACTTGCCCGATGCAAAGGGATACATTTCCAGACTAAACTTATATAACATACAGGAAAGTGCCTTCTGCTGCAGTATTGCACAACATCTCCCAATTCAGTCCCCTCCCATCACTATAATAATCAGGCCTATCACTAGGGGAAGGAGCTCTGGTGGCATAGTGCCTAAGGCATTTGACTGCTAACTGGAAGATTGGCAGTTCAAACCCACCAGCCATTCCACAGAAGGAAGATTGGGCAATCTACTTCCGTAAAGATTTACTGCCTCAGAAACCCAAAGGCGGGGACACTATGAGTGGGAATTGACTCAATGGCAGTGAGTTTGGGTTTTCTTGTTTTTTATCACTAGGGGAGAAAACAGCCTGTTCCTCCCAGTTTAAGATTGTACCTAGAGTCACTATGAGTCAGACCCGACTCAATGGCACCTAAAGACAACAACAATTTGCAGATGAAGGAGCTCTAGTGGTGTAGTGGTTAAGGCATTGGTTGCTAACCAAAAAGGTCAGTGGTTTAAACCCACCAGCTATTCTGTGGAAGAAAGATGAGGCAGTCTGCTTCCATAAAGATTTATAGCCTTGGAAGCCCAAAGGGGCCCCTATGAGTTGGAATCAACTCATGGCAGTGAGTTTGTTTTTTTTTAAATCTGGAGATGAGGAGCTCTGGTGATGTAGTGGTTAAAGCATTTGGCTGCTAACCCAAAGGTCAGCAGTTTGGACCCACCAGCTGCTCTGTGGATAGAAAGATGAGACACTCTGCTTCCATAAAGATTTACAGAAACCCCATGGGGGTCGCTAGCAGTCGACTGGATAGCACTGAGCTTGGTTCCTTTTGAGAGTGCAATACTCAATTGACATAAATATCACCTGGGGCGCTCTTTTGTGAGATGGGGGTTCACCTTCCTTCTCTCAGATATGCTGAGTAAGTAGAGTTAAGCTGTGGGGAGGTGATCTGCTTATTTAACCAGCACTGTAGGTGATGCCACTGTGTAGAACCTTTGGACATCACTTTGAGAAACACTACACTAGGGGATAAGTTGAAAGCAAAAACCTCTCTAAGGAAATATAATTCGGGTTATGTTTAATCTTTGACCCTAAGTCTGGACCCCTTCTGAAGAACGTCCAGATTCGCTACTTCAATTCTGAATGGAGCCACCCTGAAACTACCTTCTTTTAACTGTCCATTCCTTTTCAAACCATTTGAGTCATGCTAGTCAGTGTTCTTACTGTCTCCTGACCAATATTCATACACTTTTACCAACATACCTCTTTTCAGAACATTATCCAAGCTGGATATTTTTCATTCTGCAAGGCTCAGTTAAAGGGCTACTGCCACCCTGAAGCTTCCTCTAAGCCAAAACCAGAAACCAAACCCACTGCCATCAAGTTGATTGCTACTCATAGCAACCCTTTAGGATGGAGTAGAACTGCCCCCATAGGGTTTCCAAGGCTGTAAATCTTTAGAGAAGCAGACTGCTGCATCTTTCTCCCAAGGTGTGGCTGGACACCATTCAACTTATAATACATATGTTACAAAAGCTTATGAGTCAGTTCTGTTTATTTTGAATACTGATCCTCCTAATGCCAGTCCTTCCAATCCCCCCTGGTAATATGCAGTAGGAGCAAATTTAATCAGTGAGCCACCAGGGCTCCTTTCTCTAACCCCAACTCAAAAAAACCCACTGCTGTTGAGTCAATTCTGACTCATATGACCCTGTAGGACAGAGTAGAGCTGCCCCATACTGTTTCAAAGGCTGTAAAACTTCATAAAAGCAGACTGTCACATCTTTCTCACAGATGGTGGGTTCAAACTGCCAACTTTCTTGTTAACAGCTGATTGCTTAACCACTCCACCACCAGGACTCCTTCTCTAACCCAACCCAAACCAAACCCACTGCTGTCAAGTTGATTCCAATTTTTAACAACCCTATAAGACAGAGTAGAACTGCCCCATAGGGTTCCCAAGGTTGTAAATCTATATGGAAGCAGACTGCCACATCTTTCTCTTGTGGAACAGCTAGTGGGCTCAAACAGCCGACCATTCAGTTAGCAGCTGAATGCTTAAACCACTGCACCACCAGAGCTCTTTTCTCAAACCAAAACTAAAAACCAAACTCACTGCCATCAAGGCAATTCCACTCATAGAGACCCCTCC
>NW_006922240.1:712371-719662 GCF_000298275.1 Orycteropus afer afer
CTAGGACTTGGGACTTGCCAGCCTCTACAACTGGCTTTGCTTGTCTAGGGGACCCAGCCTAAAACAGTTGCTTTGTGGAAGCCAGGTCTGTGCCATTCTCAGCAGGCTAGGCAGTCTTACTAAGATTTTTCAGTGCACTAAGCATATTCCTTTCTGAGTTACTTTTCACTACATGAGATATACCAAGGATGATGGCAGCAAAGGAGTGGAGAATGGTTGTGTTTCAAGTCAAGGTCACTATGCTGGATGTAGTCCTTCCTAGGGCTAACAGAGTACCACTTAAAACAACAGAAATTTAGTCTCTCACAGTTCTGGAAGCTACAAGTCCAAAATCAAGGTGTCAGTAGGGGCATGCTTTCTCTGAAGCTTCTTGGGAAAAATCCTTCCTTGCCTCTTCCAGCTTCTTGTGGTTTCCACAATCCTAGGAGTTCCTTGGCTCGTAGATTCATCACTCCAATCTCTGTCTTCACTGTCACATAGATGTCTTCCCTCTGTGCCTTTCTATGTGTCTTCTCTACTTTATATCAGGGCACCGGTCATATTGGATTAGGGCCCACACTGAGTTAAGGCCCATCCTGCTCTGGTGTGACCTCATGTTAACTAAAAACATCTTTCCAGATAAGGTCGTGTTCCAGACAAGGTCACATCATAGGTACTGGGCATTAGGACTTCAACATATCTACATGATAGGCACAAAATTCAACCCATAACCAATATAGTACATAGGCTCATGAGTCAATTCTGTTTATTTTGAATGCTGATCCTTCCAATTTAGTCCTTCTAATCTCCCCTGGCACAGGTAGGAGGAATAAATTTTGTAGTTACGAACATAAGTGTGCAAACTGTGATGTTCTCATATAATATATTAAAATGGAAGTTTCTTTTTTACCTTGAATTTCTATTACAGCTAATGACAGAAACTAAATATTAGACAATTCAGAGTAACTGAGTCATTTCAATATTTTTCCAGCCAATTGAGAGTTTTGTCCCTTCTTCCCTCTCTCCCTCTGTTTTGGAAATGAAGTAGGGAATGTTTACATGGTTTTCAGGCATTAAGTGAAGTTGGTATTTTGTCTGCAGCCATCTTCTATTGTCCATTGGATTTGCTGATGTATAACTCATTTTCCCTGAATATGAGCAGCAGCGTTTAACTCTGCTTCATCTCTGGAGATGTGCCTGTTGTTTTCCTGAGCTCTGATTTTCAATCTGAGCTTTTTACATCCTGAATGTGAGGCCCAATGGATCTCACACACACGTACGCATGCACACATGCATGAGCGCGTGCATGTGCGCGCACGCACACACGCACACACACACACACAGTTACATCCATATCCTTGGGCGCTCTGGTGGCGTAGTGCCTAAGGCATTTTACTGTTAACCAGAAGGCTGGTGGTTCAAACCCACCAGCCACTCCTCGGAAGGAAGATTGGCAATCTACTTCTGCAGTGATACTGACTCAGAAATCCAAGGAGGGGTCACTATGAGTCGGATCCAACTCGACAGCAGTAGGTTTGGTTTTTTTCAGAAGGAAGAGTGTGGGAAATATTTAGATGTTCTTTTGTGCCTACTCCCCCAGGAGACCAGGGAGGGGGCACCCTCTAAAGGCCTTTCCAACTATCCCTGCCCTGCCATCATTTCTATTCTCTGGCTGATGCACCTTTTTGACATAGGTTCTTCTCCATGAAAATTCCCATCCACCTCTATACCTCCGTGGTTACCTCCACTCACAGAATTAAACACAGATGTATATACATATGTAGGGGCTCCTGCAATACAGTCTGTCTGGGATTTCTACTGTTCACCCCCTTGATGTGATGGTGCATCCAAGGTACTGAGGGCACTGAGGTTCTACTCAGGTAGGTTATGAAGTTAGGTTTCAGAAAACAGTAGTTAGCAAATGGGTTCTAGGATTTTTATGCAAACTCAAGGTTCCACACTGCAATGTATGTTTTTCTCTTTCCTGATGGTTTTGCCATAGGGCAGGAAAAATAAATGGGAGTTAAAAGAGGTGCTCTCAAAGCTACTGGGAGCAATAAGGAAATGTAATATCTTCTCTATGATAAGAGTAAGCGGCAGTTAGAGACAGAAAAAACAGAAGATAGGAAAGGCCAAGAATCCGAGAGTATCAAACTATAAGAACTGGAAACCATTGCTGCCTGCATCTGTGTAGCAAATGGCTTTTAAAATGTTTTAGGCTAATTGAAAAATTTGATTTCTACTTTAGTCTGGAAAGAGAATGGGGGCTAAATTAAGCAGCGATTAAATTGGATAAAGGTTAATGAGAAAAGTTGCTCTTAGAGTTTTGTATTTCCTTAAATGCTGTTCTATATTATGTTATGATATTTAAGCTCCATATTTTCTATTTCGATAGTTACATTGCTAATAGGAAAAAAGGATAGCTGCTTAAATTTAGCACACCAATGATAAAGCGTTTATCTATTTATATTAGGGGTGTGCAAACTACAGCCTGAGGGCCAAATCCTGCCTACTGCCTGGTTTTGTAAATTAACTGTTTCTGAAATGACTGACTGTCTGACTGACTCACTGCCCAACTCATAGCAACCCCTCCTTGGGTTACTGAGGCGGCATCTCTACAGAAGTCGATTGCCCAGTCTTCCTTCTGAGGAGCGGCTGGTAGGTTTAAAGTCATGTCCATTTGTTACTACATATTGTCTGTTGCTGCTTTGGCCCTATAATGGCAGAGTTGAGGCTTATGGCTTGCAAAGCATCAAACCTTGCTTGCCTGCCTATTTCTTCTTCCTCCCTGAGAGGAGCCCTGGTGGCACAGTGGTTAAGTGCTAAGCTGCTAACTGAAAGGTTGGTGTTTCAAATCCACCAGCCACTCTGTGGGAGAAAGATGTGGCAGTCTGGTTCTGCAAAGATTTACAGCCTTGGAAACCCTATAGGATGGTTCCACTCTGTCCTACAGGGTCACTATGAGTTGGAACGCACTTGATGGCAGTGGGTTGGGTTTGGTCTCCCTCCTTGTTCATTCTGACATGTAGTGCTTGTGAGAATTACTTCAAATTGATGGGAAATAGCATGTGCTAGATAAGAAACAATCACTGATCTCTTTTCTCCCTCTAACAAAATATACTAAGTAAAAAGAGAATACCAGATTTTTGTTTTCCCCATTTAGCTAATTATATAGAAAAGATAATCTTTAAAATTAAACATAAAGTGAGATTTTTTGAAAACATTGAAATCCTTGCTTCCCTAAATGAACACTCACTCTGAGCACCGGTACTTCTTGTGATGAATACTATTTTTTGAATTTTCCAATTGCTGCCACTTGTCATGGTGTGATATGAATAATTCATGTCTAAAATTTGAACCTTTCCTTGCCTTAAAAATAATATGTTTATTATTTGATACTATACTCACCATACCTAAACCAGGGGTTGCTGACACTGGCCGTACATTAGAATCATTTGCAGAGTTTTTCAAAGGTACCAAAGCCATGACACCACCCCAGAGTAATAAAACAAAAGTGTATCCGAGATGGGGCCTAGGCAGCAGAAAAAGCTCCCTAGGTGCTTCTACTGTGTAACCTGGGCTGAGAATCACAGACCAAAATGTATCTAATCTGTGCTAGGAGGTGTCACTTCGTGAGTTAGAATATAACCTTTGAAATTTTCCAGACAAAGGAAAACATCAACAGGTCTGAGGACTCATCAAAATCATTCTCTAGCCTCCCAGTGAAAAACTGGATGATTATTCAGACACACTAATATGAAAACATAAGTACCTACAGAAAGAGTCTAGACTTTTAGAACTTAGGAGTGAAAACAAGAAAAACATTCCTATGAATAAATAGCCTTTCTGGAAAAGAGAGGCAGAGTAGATATGTGATGACATTCAATATTTTTGAACATTAAAAAGAAAGAGGAAAAAAAAACCCTCTGGGAGTTTGTTTATTTTTAACCTAAGTCTTGACTTGGGCCTGGCTTGGTTATAGGACCTCCTTCTTGAGTGTTCCTCTCAATCTCCTTGGGCACTTCAGGCCGTCTCCAGCTTTTCTGTAAGCTGTGGTTGTAGCAACAGGACTTATCTGCCCTGATTCAAGAGTTCTTGAAATCACTCATGCCATGGGCACCCGAAGCTTTCCCTTACACGTGTCCCTTTCCTATCTTTGCACTTCAGTGGTTCCCTTCCCCTGCTTCTAGATGTCTCTTTTTACCCAGGCCTCATTCAAATTCACCTGCAGGTTCATGCTGTCAGCCTCCTTGCTTGCCTGCCTGTTTCCCTAGCTCTCCCCCCTCCCAGTTGGTTCTGACATGCTTTACCTTATCTCCAAGTGGTAAGTAGTTTTTTCAGACCTTTCAGACAGATCAGAGCTTAGGCGTCTTCTTTTTTTTCATCCCCAAACTACCACTTTTCTATCATATGTATACTTGATTACCTTTTTCAACTTCCCTCTAAGTAAGCCCCATGCTCATCTTCAATCTATAGGAATCTGCCTTGTAATTGATAGTGACATCTGGGCAAGAAACATCTTAATTGCTTTCTATTATTTGCATAAATCTTCCATAAAATACAAAATGGGGTTTTAACCTTACTAATGAATAAACATGTTAGCCCATACAGGTGAAGTGTTAATTGCTTTTCTCAGTTAACATTTTGAATGACAGTCTGATACAGGTGAGCTGTCAACTAGGCATGTCTCTGAAATTTGGCTGCCTTACCCATTCAATCCCTCATTTTCCAAATAATCTAACTTGTCACAACAGGAGCTTTGAGACTTTTCATTCTTAAGGATAGAATATTTTTCTGCAGAGTTAAATTTATTCAAGAATTTTAATAAATCAAACATGTACCTTTGCTCATTCAATCCAAGATAGATAGATAGATCTTAAGGCCTTGGTTGATGACTTAGGGATTGTTAAAAGGCATAAAATTACTCATCTATGTCCTTTCCAACAGAAAATAGAAGAACATGTGTGTGTGTGTGTGTGTGTGTATGTAAATCCACTGCTGTTGAGTTGATTCAACTCATAGCGACCCCTCCTTGGGTTTCCGAGGCAGTATCTCTATGGAAGTAGATTACCCAGTCTTCCTTCTGAGAAGTGGCTGGGGGGTTTGAACTGCCAGCCTTCTGGTTAGCAGTCAAATGCTTAGACACTATGCCACCAGAGCTCCATATATCTATATCTATATCTATATCTATCTATATACACACACACACACACACACAAATTCCAAGTTATATATATATGGTCTCCTTCAGTGTATGTGTTTGCTTCATATGATCAGATGATATTAAAAGTAATTCATAGTGTCAGGACACGTAACAATTTGATAGTAGGGAAAGGTAATCCAAAACATAATAATGAAGGATAAATCTATTTCTGGAGGATCATACACAGAAGTGTAAATAATAAAAAAGTTGATAATAAGTTATGTTTTTCCTGTTTAGAACCTGTGAAGAGCATGATTTCTGCCAAAACCATTACCATTGTAGAACCATAGGGCTGGAAATGGAACGTTTAAAACCATGTGTTTATTAGCCAGGTGAGATGTGCCCACATCTCTAATCTCACATTTCGGTGATCATGTTGCATGGTATTGTACTTACAGTTAACTTATACTTCCCTTATGCCTTTTTACTTTCATTCTGTTTTTATGCAATTTATTGTACAGTCCATGGTGAAATATCTTTTTTAATATTTTTTTAATCCCTAACAAGCATCACTTTTGGCCTCTGGAGGGAGCACTTCTTCCCTACACCTTTGCTACTCAACAGGTGGTCTGGGGAACCCCAGCATCAGCATCACCTGGGCATTAGAGAGAAATGCAGAACATCCTCGCCCCATACACATAATCAGAATCTGCATTTTGGCAAAATCTTCAGGTGACTCATTTTCACTTTAAAGTTGGAGAAACACTGCTTTCCCATTCCACTCTTTCCCTCCCTCTTCCAAACTACCCTCAAGGGAAGACAACTTAAGCACCAAAAGCATTTGATTGGTTACTCTATTAGTAGGTAGAATTTTTCATTGAGAAGTGCAAAATAGCTTAAAAGTTTCATCCTCCATGATTGTAATCTCTTTCTGTGTGACCTTCCTTCAATGGCACTGAAGGTAAGATAGCTTAGCTATGTGACAATTAAATTCTGGGTTTCAGCCATACTCCTTCCATTACCTTACTGTATAATTTTGGAAAGGAGAGGTTTCTGGGTTTCTTTCACAGACTAAAAATGATGGAATGCAGCTTATCAAGTAAAATTATGTTGACACACAATCTATAGCATTGCAGTTAAGAATGTAAACTCTGAAGAAAGACTCATACACCTGAATTCTGGCTCCATTATTTCTTAGGTGTGTAACTTTTGGCAAATTACTTAACCTTTCTATGCTTAATAAGGATGATAATAACATCACATACTTCATGCATCTGTTACCTGAATAAAGGAGTTGATGTACATAATTTACAGAACCAGTTCTTCCAACACAAACCGGTTGCCACTTAAATAAAAAAAAAGTTATCACTGTTATTGGACATTAAAAAATTTCAGTTTCCAAAGGTAAAGACAAAAACAAAAAATACTATAAAGGAAACCTTTGTTAATCTGGAAGCCAGATTCTCAGGCACTGGAATATTGATAGGCAGCTGTTTCAAAAGCTGAGAAGATTTTAGGGCAGAGACCCCATGGATGAGATCACAAATTACTTTATATGCTAATTTATTGGAGACAAAATATCAAATAAAATGTTTGGAAACTTTGAGCATACCATTAATGTCGATTGGCTAAACCATGAGCGCAATCTTGACTTTGCAATATATTTACTTTCATGTATAATGAATTCGAGTTTTTCCACTCAAAGTTCACCAACCATCGTCTAGACCCCAAACAGCCATCTTTAAAGTACATTGAAGCTTGTGCTATCAGAACATGTCCATCCCCAGTAAAGAAAATGTTAACTCAGAGTTTAGGCCTTATCAATTGGGTGGTGTCTATCAGTCACATCCTTCTCAATGTTGGTACTCTCCTACTCCTAGCCCCTCCCAGTGATACATGGCTTTTTAAAACTACAAAACGTGGGAGAAAATGAATTTGGAAGAGAAACATATTCACCCCACTGCCCTGGGCTTCTATTGAGACTTTAAACCCTCTATGTCCTCCGGGGGAGTGGTAGCTCCTTTTTTTATGAGGAAAGAAAACCTACTTCAAAGCCACTGTCATCAAGTTGATTCTGACTTATAGTGACTGTTTTGGTTACCTAGTGCCTCTCTGACAAGAATATATACTACAAATGGGATGGCTTTAACAAACAGGAGTTTATTCTCT
>NW_006922240.1:720032-721686 GCF_000298275.1 Orycteropus afer afer
GGAAGTTGATTCCCAGGCTCATCATGTGGAATAACTACCACCAGCTGCCCAGCAACTCAACCAGGCCCAGCCAATTGACACACAACCTTAACTACCACAGCAACCCTATAGGGCAGAGCAGAACTGCCCAGTAGCGTTTCCAAAGCTGTAAATCTTTAAAGAAGTGACTGCCTCATCTTTCTCCTATGGAGTGCCTGGTGGGTTTGAACATTTTGGTTAGCAGCTGAGTGCCTTAACCACTGTGCTACTAGAGCTCCTTATAAGGAAGGGTATAAAGCCTGGTCCCTCTGTAGTGTCAAAAGTCTCTGTTATATTAAAGAAGACCCACTCTTCTCAAATGATGTTGCAGTGTTAACCCAATAAACTCTCAAAATTAGAAACAGTTCTTCAGTTATTTGAGCTCAATCTTAGGAGACTCCAGCTATTTTCTGAATCCGCTCTCCATGCCAAATTTAGGGTAAACCAGAAAAAAAAAAAAAGTCAAAAACAGCAATAAAAACCTAAACCCACAAAATTATATACTATGATATAGTATTTTTTTTAGCTTTTAATGATTTTCTAGCAAAATATGTCTTTAGTGACATAGATTGCAACAATATAGTGGCATAACCCAGAGGGATCCAGACTACTCACCAAGATCCCAAAGGCGGTTAATTTTATTTCCTTTCCCAGCTCATATCTGAGCTAGGGTGGGATCACCATACTTAGTTATCTGTCCTTTACTCAGTTGACTTCTCCAGTTTTGCCATCATTTGTTAATTTCAGTGAATCAAAGACTCTCCATCCTCTCGGTTTAAATAGAAGACCAATAGAGTTATAGTTATGGTGGACCCTGTATAGCCCCAACTGCTGCTGACGCTATTAGAAGACAGCCTTCCATGGTCAGCCCCTTCAGGATTGCTGCCACTTCAGTGACATGCCTCACTCGAGACCACATCCTTTTCTGGAGTGGCAGTGGTATTCTGGTAAACGTTTAACAACTGGTTCTCCAAACAACAACAACAAAAAAAAAAAAAAAACAAGAGAGGCTACTCTGGGTTGTAACCTTTGATGACTGGTTTCTTATTTCTGTAATGTAAGTACTCCTTCCATTGCTGATTTCAAGCTACCAACATGACAGACATCACTGAATGTAGAGTTGGGAAGAGATGTGCACAATCAGCTCATGGGAGCCAGTATGAGATAGCTCTAGCACCCCACTGCGTGGTGGCTCATATCCGATGACTGATTATGTGGGAGTAGAAAGGCCTGGCTAACTCCATATAACTCTGAAGGGACATTCTTGGGATTAACTGAGGTTGTTGTCCCACCAGCATCACAGCTCAACCTTTCCTTCTGCCCGTTTCTGCTTCCTTCCTCTCCCTTCCATAGAGGCTAGTCCCAGGACACTCCTTAATAAGTATCCTGTGTGCTAAATTCCATCTGCTTCCTGGGAAACTCAACCTGACAGAATTTATTTTTTAAATCTCCATGTGGGCTTCCAATGATCCCCTTCTGTTCTAAAGGAGAAACCTCACACACTTTTATACTTTTTGTAAAACATACAAGCCAATTAAAACATTAACTCTAGGGCAACAGATTTTTTTTTTTTTTTTACTTTTACCGTGTTGAAAATATATACAACAAAACAGTCACCAACATAACAACTTCCTCA
>NW_006922240.1:722871-728816 GCF_000298275.1 Orycteropus afer afer
CCAATCCTGATGCCATGTTCTTCTTCATATACTCCAGCTTCTTGAATTATTTGCTCAGCATACAGAATGAACAAGCATGGTGAAAGGATACAACCTTGATGTGCTTCCCTCCTGATTTTAAGCTATACACTATCCCCTTGTTCTGTTCAAACAACAGCCCCCTGGTCTATGTACATGTTCCTCATGAGCACAATTAAGTGTTCTGGAATTACCATTCTTCTCAATGTTATCCATAATTTGTTATGATCCACAAAATTGAATGCTTTTGCAAATTCAATAAAACACAAGTCAACATCTTTCTGGTATTCTTTGCCTTGAGCCAAGATCCATCTGACACCAGCAATGATATCCCTTGTTCCACGTCCTTTTCTGAATCCAGCCTGCACCTCTGGAAGTTCTCTGTTAATATACTGCTGCAACCATTTTTTAATTATCTTTAGTAAGATTTAACTTGCGTGTGATATTAATAATATTGTTTGATAACTTCCACAGCCCATGGGCTCACCTTTCTTTGGAATGGGTACAAATATGGATCTCTTTTAGTGAGTTGGCCAGGTAGCTGTCTTCCAAATCTCTTGGCATAGCTGACTGAGTGTCTGTGTTTTTTGAAACATCTCAATAAGTATTCTGTTTTCGCCAATTCCTTCAGTGCAGCTTCAACTTCTTCCTTCAGTACCAATGGTTCTTCACCATATGCCACCTTCTGAAATAGATGAACATCGACCAGTGCTTTTTGGTACATGGATTCTGTGTACTCTTCCCATCTTCTTTTGATGTTTCCTGCATCATTCAATATTTTGCCCATATAATCTTTCAATATTGCCACTGGAGGCTTCAATTTTTTCTTCAGTTCTTTTAGCTTGAGGAATGCTGAGTGTGCTCTTCCCTTTTGGTTTTCTAACTCCATGTCTTTGCACATTTCATCGTAATAATTGACTTTGTCTTCTTGAACTACTCTTTGAAGTCTTCTCTTTAGCTCATTTATCTTGCTATTTCTTCCACTTGCTTTAGCTACTCTCCTTTCAAGGGCAAGTTTCAGAGTCTCTTCTGACATTCATTTTGGTCTTTTCTTCCTTCTCACCTTTTTAATGACCTCTTGCTTTCTTCATGGATGATGTTCTTGATGTCCTTCCACAATTTCTCTGGGTTTTGGTCATTGGTGTTCAGTGCATCAAATCAATTTTTCAGATGGTCTCTAAATTCAGGAGGGATATAATCAAGGTCATATTTTGGCTCTCATGGACTTGTTTTAATTGTCTTCAGCTTCTACTTGAAATTGCATATGAACAGTTGATGGTCTGTTCCACAATCAGCTCCTGGCCTTGTTTTGGCTGAAGATGTTGAGCTTCTCCATCACCCCTTGCCAAAGATGTAGTCAATCTGAATCCTGTGTACTCCATCTAGCAAAGTCCACATGTATAGCCACCATTTGTTTTATTGAAAGAAGGTATTTGCAATGAATAAATCGTTGGTCTTGCAAAATTCTCTCATGCAATCTCCAGCATTATTTCTATCACCAAGGCCATATTTTCTAACTACCAGTGATTCTTCTTTGTTACCAACTTCTGCATTCCAATCACCAGTAATAATCAATGCATCCTGATTGCATGTTTGGTCAATTTCAGACAGCAGAGGTTGGTAAAAATCTTCAATTTCCTCATCTTTGGCTTTGGTGGTTGGTGTGTAAATTTGGATAATAGTAGTATTAACTGGTCTTCCTTGTAGGCATATGGATATATCCTATCACTGGCAGCATTGTACTTCAGGATAGATCTTGAAACATTCTTTGTGATGATGTATGCCACACTATTCCTCTTAAATGTCATTCCCAGCATAGTAGATCATATGGTTGTCTGATTCAAAATGGCTAAAAACAGTCCATTACAGCTCACTGATCCCTAGGATATTGATCTTTATGCATTCCATTTCATTTTGGGCAACTTTCAATTTTCCTAGATTCATACTTCGTACATTCCATGTTCCAACTCTTAATGGATGTTTGCAGCTGTTTCTTCTCATTTTGAGTCATGCCACATCAGCAAATGGAGGTCTCCAAAGCTTTACTCTATCTACATCATTAAGGTCAGCTCTACTCTGAGGAAACAGCTCTTCCCCAGTCATATCTTGAGTGTCCTCTGACCCGAGGGGCTCATCTTCTGGCACTATACTGGACAATGTTACAGGGATATTCATGGAGTTTTCCAGTAATATATCAGACAGTGTTTCACTGCTATTCATAAGGTTCTCACTGGCCAATTCTTTGAGAAGTAGGTGGCCTCTTCCTTCTTCTGAGTCTGTCTTATTTGGAAGCTCTGTTGAACCCTGTCCAAATGCTGGCATTTGAAATACAGATGGCATAGCCTTCAGCCTCACAGCAACACACAAGGCACCACAGTAAGACAAACTGACAGACAAGTTTGACTCTCTTAGTTGTTCCAAACCACTCTGCTGAATTCCTGGTCTCCCTCAGCTGCTCCAAATTGCACTGCTACTGCCACGGCTGGCTTTGTGGTCTGTCTCCTCCCTCAAATTGCTCTGAATTGCACCACTGCTACTCGCAGCCAGCTTCCTGGTCTGTCTCTCCCATCCCTGGTAACCAACGAAGAAAGTTTACTTCTATGTATAAACCTTTCCTTGACTTTTTACATTAGTGGATTAAAACAATATTTGTCCTCTTGTGACTGACTTATTTCACTCAGCATAATGTCCTCCAAGTTCATTCACATTATGCAGTATTTTGTAGATTCTACATGATTCTCTATGGTTACATACTATTGCATTGTGTGTACGCATGGTTTGTTTATCCACTCCTCAGTTGATGGGCACTTAGGCTGTTTCCATCTCTTTACTATTGTGAATAGTGCTGCAATGAACATGGGTATACCTATATCTGTTCGTGCCCTGCCTCTCACTTCTTTAGGATATACCTAGTAATAGGATTGCTGAATCAAATGGTATTTCTATTTCCAACTTTTTAAGGAATCACCATACTGGTTTCCACAGTGGTTACATCACTTTACAGTCCCATCAGCACTGTACAAGAGTCCCGATCTCTCCACATCCTCACCAGTATTTGTTATTTTCTGTCTTTTTGAACTTTGCTATTAATGCTTGGGTGAGATGGTATCTCATTGTTGTTTTAATTTGCATCTCTCTAATGGCTAATGATTGTGAACATTTCTTCACATGTTTGTTGGCTGCCTGAATATCTTCTTTGGTCAAGTGTTTATTCATGTCTTCTGCCCATGTTTTCATTGGATTGTTTGTCATTTTGATGTTGAGGTGCTGACGTTTTCTTTAAATTTTAGAGATAAGTCATTTGTCAGATACGTCATTGTTGAATTTTTTTTCCCCATTCTGTAGTTTCTCTTTTCACTCTTTTGGAAAAGTCTTTTGATACACACAAGAATTTAATTTTTAGAAGATCCCAATCATCTAGTTTATCTTCTGCTGTTTGTGCATCTTGGGTTATGTTTGATAGTCTATTTATGTCATACATTAGGGCCCTTAAGTTTGCCCCTATTTTTTTTTTATGAACTTTATAGTTTTAGGTTTCACATTTAAGTCTTTGATCCATCTGGGGTTCCTTTTTGTGTATGGTGTGAGGTACAGATCTTGTTTCATTTTTCTGAAAATGGATATCCAGTTTTTCTAGCACCATTTGTGAAAGAGAGTATCTTATCCCCATTTAATTGATTAGGACCCTTTCTCAAAGATCAGCTGACTGTAGGTCAATGGATCAATTTCTGGGTTGTCAATTCTGTTTCACTGATCTATATGCCTGTTGTTGGACCAATACCAGGCTGTTTTGACAACTGTGGCTGTATAGTAGGTTTTGACATCTGCGAGTGTGAGATCTCCTACTTTGTTGTTCTTCAGTAGTGTTTTGCTTATCCATGGTCTCTTTCCTTTCCATATAAAATCAGTGATTGGTTTTTCCATGTCTTTAAAGAATGTTGATGGAATCTGGATCAGGATTGCATTGAATGTATAGATTTCTTTGGGTAGCACTGACATTTTCACAGTGTCCAATATTTCTATCTGTGAACATGGTATGTTCTTCCATTTATGTAGATCTCATATAGTTTCTTGAATTAGTGCTTTATAGTTTTCTTTGTACAGGTCTTTTGTGTTCCTGTTAAGATTAATTCCCATGCTTCTTATCTTTTTGGTAGCTATTGTAGATGGTATTGATTTCCTTTTTCAGAGACCTCTTGGCTGGTGTAGAGGAATCCCAGTGATTTTTTTTTTTATGTTGATCGTGAATCCTGCCACTATGCTAAATCTTTCAATAAGTTCCAGTAGTTTTCTTGCTGAGTCTCTTGGGTTTTCTATATATAGGATCATATCATCTTCAAATAGGCATAGTTTTACTTCTCCTTTAACATTTTGTATGCCTTTGACTTCCCTTTCTTGCCTAATTGCCCTGGCTAGGACTTCTAATACAATGTTCAATATAAATGGAGATAGAAGGCATCCATGTCTGGTTCCTGTTTGCAAGGGGAATGGTTTCAGTCTATCTTCATTGAGAATAATCTTGGCTGTTGGTTTTGTGTATATATAGGGCAACAGACTTTTAAAGAAGACAATTGGAATCACAATTACAGATTTTTTTAATATAAACTAATGGAAAACTTCATAGGATACATCAACACATTCTAAAGTCTGAGTGTCTTTTGAAACTCCTAAGTCAGAAGTAATGCTTATAAGATACTCTTATGATACAAAATACTGTCTGCCTTTCTTTCAACTACAGGGAAGAAGGTAAAAATTCATTTCATAAGCACTTAGAAGGGCTTTCACCATGGTGGAAAAGATTTCGGGGAATAGCTCAAAATTTACAATACAAAAAGGGCAGAAAAAATATTTTAACAAATGGACTGTGGACTAAAGCTATGCATCTACACTTTGATCCTGTTCACAAGACTCTTTTGGGTTTGGTGCTGACTCCTGCTATATCTGTGCCAGATTTGAAGATATGGATCACTCTGGTCCCAAGAAATTCCTTGGGATTGTCTAAGGTGCTATCTACCTAGGCTTACCCAGTAGCTACTTGTACTTCTGTATCACTCTTGAGCACACAGGTATCACTAGAAATGTTGTGTAGCTGTTGCTCTGTATCATCAAATCTACTCCAAACTCCATACACAACCCACAATGTGGTGGGTCACTACCTCACTGCGATCCACTGAAGCACAGGTACAGATTCATGGATCCCCTCCATTTTGTTCACAGTCCCATTCATTTACTACTCTACTCAATCACACTGTTATAAATTGGGCTATCTGCAGAAATTGAAGGTGTAAAATGACATAAGAGAAGAAAAGTTGGTGCCTATGTTGAAATTTATTGAGTAAAACAATAATGAATTACCTCTGAAAATCATATTCATAATGGCTGTTAATATTTGTAGAGGACCCAAAGGTTACTTGGTACATCACTCGTGCAGAATGTCCTCCAAGAATTAATGTTCTTAAGGAGCATGTCAGAGCTATGCGATAATCAGGCATACATAATGGCTTGGTCTTTGTTATTTTCTCTGCCAGCATGTGTGTGTGTAAGAAATAATGTACCTAGAAGATTCAAAATGGGAGTCTTGTCAGTAAGCACCATGCTATTTCCCTCTAGCATCTAAGTGCTTGAAAAACTAGGTACAGCAGCTTGAATAAGGATTTTGGTGCTCTGAACAACTCACTGAATCAGAGTGCACTAAACACAGAAGAGTGGAATTAGAGGAAAGACACAGGGAGATTATTTAAGAAAGAGCTACCTGGTGGAGGACAGACGGGCAGCCAAGAGAGGCCATTGGAAACTTCCCTGGGGCGGTCACTGACTGGCAGGAGAGGGCAGCCACCTGAGATCCCCATGAGCCAAGAAAGAAGACACCCTATATCAGCATACCAGCGACCACTCCAATATCCCAGCAAATGGCCCCAAGGATCTGC
>NW_006922240.1:729466-730839 GCF_000298275.1 Orycteropus afer afer
CACATTCCACACAGTGATTCCATCACAAAGAAAACAGCAGAGCCACCCAACATACATGAATCAATAATAAAATAAAGCACACCAGCTTCACCTTTTCAAAATATTAAACCATAAAACCAAGACAAAACAAATCAATGCATAACCAGCAGCTAGAGACAACCTAAAGAGACAGCACTCTACCAGATTCCAGGGGATTAAGAAGAGGTTCTGCTTTCCAGTAACGCCAAGAACTCTCCAGACCTGCAGGACTGAAAAGGGGCGACATTCCTTTTGTTATTCTTATACCCCACACCCGCTTGGTGAACAGAGGTGCAGCCACCCCCCACTCCCACCCACCTTCTGGGCCCACAGGAACTCCATCCCAGTATGTGTGTTTGGACGGAGCCTGGGTGCCCTGCCCTGTCCTCCGTTGATTTTTTTTTTTTTCTTTATTTTAATTTTAATTTTTTCTTCTTTTCACTTTCTTTTTTCTGGTGATTAGTTTGCTTGTATTTGTCTGTTTTTAAACTACTATTATTATTAATACTTTTGTCCTTTGTACTATTCTTCCTCTCCCAGGTCCTAGTTTACACCTTTTTTTGTTCTTTTCCCAGTTCCTGACTAAATTTTTTTTCCTCTCTTTTTTCCCTTTTCTTGTGGTTAACCCAGTTCCTTGTTGTTGTTGTTGTTTTGCATATTTCTCATTTTTCTCTTCATTATTCTCCTTCTCTACCTTTTTTTCTCTTAGTGCCCTATCCCCTGATATTGCAGGTATTCTTCTTCATTTCTCCCCTTTTTCTTTTTTTGGGTTACTGTTCCTGTGTGATTACATGGTGTATTTTTTTTGTCCATGTGCTTTTAGTTTTTTGATGGTTATTCAATTGTACTTTTGTCTAACTGAGCGGGACACAGCAATAGTCCCCATAAGATACAAGTACACCCACACCTCTTGCAACTTCACTTACTGAGCAAGAGCCAGCACCTCCTTCTCCATCAACAGGCCAATGATAAAAAACCACCAAGAAGAGCCTGAATCACTCCTGGTTGCTCTTCACAAACAATTAACAGAGATCTTAATACAATACCACGATGCCTCGGAGACAACAGACCATCACAGTCCACGCAAAGAAGCAAGATAAAGTGGTAGAAAGAAGGGAACAGGTTACAGACCCAGCACAAATCCCTGAGGAAGAAGCAGCATTGGAACTCTCTGATAAGGAATTCAAAACAATTATATTTAGGTATCTTCAAAGGATTGAGAGACAGACCAAAGAAAATAAACAAACAAACAAACAAACACAAAAAAACCATAGAAGAATTTTGGAAGAAAATACAAGAACAAAATAACAAAATCAATGAA
Source organism: Orycteropus afer afer (assembly GCF_000298275.1). Taxonomy (NCBI): domain Eukaryota; kingdom Metazoa; phylum Chordata; class Mammalia; order Tubulidentata; family Orycteropodidae; genus Orycteropus; species Orycteropus afer. Next base: position 730,806 of record NW_006922240.1, read on the forward strand.
AAATTAGGAATGATTCTAAATCTACAGATAGAAA
>NW_006922240.1:735091-735925 GCF_000298275.1 Orycteropus afer afer
AAATACCATTTGACCCAGCTATTCCATTACTAGGTATATATACTAAAGAAGTGAGAGCCATGACAAGAAAAGGCATGCATACGCATGTTCATCACGGCATTATTTACAATAGCCAAAAGATGGAAACAACCTAGGTGTCCATCAACTGAGGAATGGATATCCAAACTATGGTATATACACACAATGAAATACTATGCAACCCTAAAGAATAATGCAGAATCTGCAAAACGCCGCACAACGTGGATGAACTTGGAGGACATTATGCTGAGTCAAATAAGTCAACCACAAAAGGACAAATATTGTATTAGTCCATTATTGCAAAAGTCAGGGAATCATTTATCTATAGATGGACATTTTCTTTGTTGGTTACCAGGGATGGGAGGGGAGCAGAGGGAACACTGTTAGATAGATAGAGTTAGGTTTTGATTTGGGTGAAGAGAAGGACAATGCACCAAATGTGAGTGATCAATATAGTGGCACTGAGGAAGAGAAAGACATAGAGAAATACATGGGAAGTACAGACAACAAAGATGAATACTTTTGCGCATATAGTATGGCGTGGTCAGTGAAAGCAAACACGGGTATATGGGTGGATAGATGGGTGGTCAGGCTGAACTATTAGATATGTCTATGAAGTGGGGATTGTACCCAAGAAAATGTGTAGGGTTGGCAGACAATGATCCTATAACTTTATGTGTAGGATCTGAATTCCCAGGTGTATAGTAGAGCTGACAAGGGGAAGGTTGTGGTCACTGCTTGGTCACAGCCAGCTACCCAGAGGGACCGAGTAGTTGAACCTGTGGGCTCGGGACCATAGTTGCAGAGGACATCAAG
>NW_006922240.1:736555-738410 GCF_000298275.1 Orycteropus afer afer
AGGGGGCAGGAGTGCATGGAGGGATGGACACAGGGAAAAGGTAACTATGGGGAGGAAGTGGGAGGGGAGATGTTGCATTGGGGTAAATTGTAGTCGATGTCATAAGACAAAGTGTATGTGAACTGCTGTATGGAAATTGTATTTGCTCTGTAAATTTTCACCCAAATCACAATAAAAAGAAAAGAAAAAATGTACCTAAAACTAATATTTTAAAAAATTTCGAGTGGGGGCAACAGGGGACATGCATGATCACAATCCAGACTGTCGGACTGACTTCAGTGCCCTTCCCCTCTAGCTTAATGTTCACCTTCTCCATGAATCTTCAGCTAGAAGGTATTCTTTTCCCCTGTGAACATGGGCATCACTATATTTGTACTTCTCTTAAGACAGGTAAATTCTTATCATGCATGACAATTAAGTGCTTACTCAGTGATAAGTTTCTTAGAGGTAGGATTCACATCTGATTTTGTAAGACTCAGGACCCTTCACCTAATATCTTGTACCCTCTAAACAAACAAACAAACAAAAAATTCACTACCATCTATTTGATTCCAATTCATAACAATCCCCATTGAATTTCCAAGGCTGTAAATCTTTAAGGAAGCAGGCTGCCTCATCTTTCTTCCATGGAGCAGCTGGTGGGTTCTAATCAACAACCTGTTTTGGTTAGCAGCCAAATGCCTCAACCACTATGTCACCAGAGCTTTTTTTGTACCCTTTAGGTAATCAGTAAAGGAGACTTGGTAGGGCACCAGTTAAGTGTTCAACTGTTAACCAAAAGGTTGGTGGTTAGAACCCACCATGGTTCCATGGGAGAAAGGACTGGCAATCTTCTTCCATCAAGATTACAATCTAGGAAACCCTATTGGGCAGTTGGACTCTGTCACATGGGCTTACTATGAGTCAGAGTAGACTTGACAGCACCTAACAACAACATGTGATCAGTGTATATTTTTAAAGAAATGAAACTACGATGGTGGGAATTTGGGTCTAGTCACAATGCAGCTTTCAGTAGTAACAGCCAGAGGAAAATCTTATAACCATGGTCGAAGCATTTTTCTGCTGCAAAATCTAAGCACCGGAGCACAGTGTGTCGTCACTGTGTTAAAGTGGAATTGTCCATTAGAAATGAAATATGCAAAATTTGAAGTCCTCTGTCAATCTGAGTTCTAGATTTTTTACATGGATTCGTTTATTGATGTAGTTAACAATGATGAAAAACTAAAAGAAGGATTTGCACACTACATAAATGGATAAAGAATGCATTTACTTTTGTGATTATCTGTTTTCAAAAAGAAGGCAGGAAGAAGTTTACTAATAATGGTAATAATAATTATGCAATCATCTGTTTTGAGCACCTAAAAAGTGCTAGTCAATTTACATATTTTTTCACTAAATGTCAATAAAAAGAAGTTATGGTAGTTCCTCTATTAATATAGACATTACATCATAGACAAGATAGCCTTGGTTTATAAAGAAAGCACTTACCCAAACAAAGGGGTCTAGATTACTAATGAAATACTTCCTGTTGACTTCCCTCTAGACTGGAGTTTGACCACTATGTTCCTCGTGGGGTGAGGGGACTCTACTGTACTTGGGGGCTGCAATGAAATTCTTGCAGTTTCTCCAGTTATCTAAAATAACTGGCATAATCACTTCTAGACAAAGAAATTAGAAACAGTAGGACTGTGTGTGGATAATGGAGAGGCATGGGGATATGGCTCTTAATATATATGTTTATAGCTTGTTGTTGTTCTTGTTGTTATTTGCCGTCGAGTCGGCCCCGACTCATAGCGACCCCTCCTTGGGTTTCCGAGGCAGTATCACTACGGAAGTAGGATTGCCCAACCTTCCT
>NW_006922240.1:738510-743747 GCF_000298275.1 Orycteropus afer afer
CAACCTTCCTTCTGAGGAGTGGCTGGTGGGTTTGAACCGCCAGCCTTCTGGTTAGCAGTCAAGTGCCTTAGGCACTATGCTACCAGAGCTCCATGTTTATAGCTTATTTAAATAAAAACTAATACATTAGTTTGCATTCAGCTCACAAACCAGAGTTTAAACAGGTATAAAATAGCTAATAGAAAAGCTGACAGAATTCCAAAGTACAACGAATGTACCTTGTTAGTCACAGTTTTAATACCACTTTTCTAGTTGTCTTTACCTTTGCCTTTATTGCATGCATGGTTTACCTCAGGTTTGTTTTTCTTCAGCCTTGGCCCCATTGCTCCTGCTCACACTGTGCTGCTTTTTGAAATTTCATCTATTATCACTGATCTCACACACTTCTACTCTTTATTTTCTTGATACTAATATAGTTCTTCATTTTTTACCTCAGCCAATTCTGTCTCGTACTATCAAAAATATTTTAGAGGTATCTTCATTTTTGTCTCTTCCTGCAATAGCTACAGGAAAGGTGATCCCGACACAAATACTGTGTTGAGTCACTGTGGAGTTTCCATGAGGTAAAAATACATGTGACTCGCACCGAAGCATTTAACAAATGATAGTCTCCCCTCCCACACCCTCATTTTCTTGTTATATAAGTTATACTTATTATTACATTATCTTGACAACAGTCTGGCCAAGGGCAGGAGCTATGAGAAATGGATAATCTTAATTCATTCCTTTGGAGCAAAATTCTTCAGGTGAACATATTATTCTGTTCAACTGGTTGCTCCATCAAACAGTGCAAGACCTGAAACCAGCAGATTTGCATGTATTTCCATCATTTCTACCATGTTCAGTAGTCCATAAATCACTTTCTTATGCACTGCTTCACTTTCATCTCAAACAACCCCATGAGGTAGGTAATAATGGTAAAGGAAGTGGGGGCACTAAGACTGAAGTGGCTTCCTCAAGGTCACCCATCCAATTAGTGGAAGAGGCAGAATACTGTTTTCCTGCTTCTCAACAATTCTTCGCACCAGACTATGGTATTTCCACCCTCCCACCCCCCAAAATGCTTGTAAACAATCCTTCAAAATTAAAGTACCCATAATGCATACAGAATCACCTAATTTACAAAGTCTGTATTGGACATGTGGATTCTTGTTCTTAGCTAGAAAGAGTCAATTTTGCAAAACAGTCGGATGGCATTTAGTGTAAGCTTAGGTTTTTTTTTTTTTTTTTTAAATCAACAAAACAATCCATCTAAATAGTTCTCAGTCAGAAACAACCAGGCAACAGCCCACTTGACCCAAAGCCAATTTCAAGAGCCAATTTTCCCCAAACCACAGAAAGGCAGGATAGGGGAGCCATAATTATTTCTATGAGATAATCCTACCACCTCAGGTCTGCTAAGGTGCAAGTAAATGCACTTAATTGCTCAGCTGTGTATTTGTTTGAATGTAATCAACCACTTACTGAGAGTTGCTGTCTAACTATTAGGGTATTGGCACAAGAAAAGCTAAATAAATTAGAGAGGATTCACTTTTTATAAAGATGCCTTTGGAAGGAAAGTGTCTTCCACGTTCAGAGCCAGAGGGAGTTGGAAGGGAGCAAGGTTGGAAGTCAAGCTACAGTCATAACAAAATGTTTACTCCTCACAGGCTTTGCCTCTTTTCTGTTAACACAGGGCATGGCCCAAAGTCTCTGACTGCTGGGGACAGCTCTTCTATCATTCGGGAGCAATGGTCATTTATTAAATTCACCTATTACCCATGGAGCAAGCACCAGCGTGAAATGAGTTGTGCTTGATGAGCAAGGAGGACAAGTGGATTGCTTTTATAGCATGAATAACATCTGTTCCTTCAACCATGAATACGACAACAAGGGGAGGAGATGGCCAGACAAGGCAGAAAAACAAACATCCCCGTGTTTTTTCTCTCCAGGGTAATTACTTTGATATCTGGGTGTGTGTCTTTGGTCCACAGGGCTTTGTGAAGCTTGACAACAGTCTGGCCAAGGGCAGGAGCTATGAGAAAAGCACCAAGCCTATGGACTGCTGCAGTGAAGGGTCTATGTGCCCATTTCAAAAATAATAAAAAAAGGTAAATAGGCATTTTCTCCCAAGGAAAGAACTTTCTGAGAAAAGATGGGAAGGATAGGTCACCTCAGGTAACAACCATGTCTGAAAGGAAGGCTTTAAATGAAATGGGATCTTCTAAGATTACAGGACCCACTATTGCAGTTTTATTCTTAGATCTTAAGTGACTCATTAATATTTGGAAGGTTCTATCAAATGCAGTGGGGCTCTGGTGGTTCTGGTGGTTAAAGCATATGGCTGCTAACCCAAAGGTTGGCAGTTCGAACCCACTAGCTGCTCTGCAAGAAAAAGAAGAGATAATAGGCTTTTGCAAAGATTTTCAGCCTTGGAAACCCCATGGGGAAATTTTACTCTGTTCTATTGGGTCGCTATGAGTAGGAACCGACTCAGTGGCAATGGGTTTGGTTTTGGTTTTAGGTATCAAATGCGACCTTCTTTCCCAGCCTCCAGTTCATCTCTATTATCCTCTACCCATTTCTCCAGAACTTAAGGTGCTATTTTGTTGGCTGTTTGTTTGCTTGATTACTTCTTTGCTTGTTTGCTTGCTTATGTGTTTGCATTTCAAATTGTATTAGTATGTAAAACCACATCATTCTTTTGATCAGCAATTCCCTGGTCCTCTTTGCTTTTGTAATACATTTTATTCTTTTATCTTGGCCTACAAAGTCCTCCATTCATTTGCTCACATCTTTTTCTCTTCTGTTTCCTGATCCCTTTTAGCCAAGAAACTCATCTGCACGTTCCTTGCTATTTTCCATCCTCAAGCAGGGCCACCTACAATTAGTGGAGCCCAGTGAAAAATGAAAATATGGGGCCTTTGTCTAAAAAGTAGGAAAAATATGCCATTGAAAGCACTAAACTATAAAGTTTTTCCTTCCTGCCACAATCACTCAACTTGAAATCTCATGGTGTTTTTTTTTTTTTTATTTGCTATTCAATGTTATTCTAAGTATGTTGTTGTTGTTGTTGTTATGTGCCGTCGAGTCGGCCCCGACTCATAGCGACCCCTCCTTGGGTTTCCAAGGCAGTATCACTACGGAAGTAGGATTGCCCAACCTTCCTTCCGAGGAGTGGCTGGTGGGTTTGAACCACCAGCCGTCTGGTTAGCAGGCAAGTGTCTTAGCCACTATGCTACCAGAGCTCCCATTCTAAGTATAGCAAAATTAAAAAATTTAATCACTAGCATGTATTTTCCTGTTCGTCTTTGTATTGGAATCTCACTAAACTCCTATGCATCATGAATCCACTGGAATTCTCTGTTCATAGAGGCATCGCAAATGCTATATGCGAATGGGTTGGCAAGGGACGGTGGACACACATGCTGCATAAATCTCCTCTGCTCACAAGCATGCTCCCTTGTCCCTTTGGACTTGACTTACAAAAACAGGTTAAAAGATAAAATTATTAATAATTTCAAAACAGTGACACAGACCATTAAAGCAAGTGTGGGGCCCTTCTGAATAGCTCTGCTCTCAGGTCCATGAATATATTTTCACATCAAAATACCAACTTTAGGTCATCAAAACAAGTTATTTACTGCAAAGTTAATGAAAGGCAGTTGAAATCAATGAAAGGCTAAGTTTCATGAGGGCAGGGACTTTACATCACTTCACACAGGTACAGTACACATATTCCAAAAATAATTCCTGAACATGTAAATAGGTGATAATAGCTTTACAGAAAAAAAAAGAGATAGAAATAAGGATATATATAGAGAGATACTACAACTAGGAGTGCAGTGACTAAGAGCACTGGCTCTGGAGCCAGATTTCCTGGGCTTAAATCTCGATTCTATTGCATATCAGTTGTGTCACCTTGAACAAATTACTTAACTTTTTCTGATCTCAGTTTATGGATCAGTAAAATGGGGATGATGAGAATACTCCCTTCACTGTAGGACTGTTGTGAGTATTAAATGAGTCAATGTAAGTGTTTACAATAGTACCTAGCACTATGGAAGTGTTAGGTACTATTATTATTTATCAAGGACAAGTCACTGAGTCACATTCTTTTTAGAAGTTTCTCCTTTCCTCACAACAATGTTGAAAGACATGTATTTCTATATCAACTTTACAGGTGAAGAAAATGAGGCTCAGGTAAATGGTACAATTTACTAAGTTTACATAGCTACTAAGAGAGAGTACAAGAATTGGAACTTGGTCTGTGTTCTGAATGGTATGTTAATACCACTCCAATAAGAGATAGGAAAATAAATTATTATATTGTAATGAAATTTTACTATTTCCAAAAATGACCCCATTTTTCCTTATAATGTTGACATCTTCCATAACATACCTCAGTGTATGCAACAGGTGTGTTTGTGAGATGTGGCAAGTAAATTTTTGCTGCTGTAATCATTTAAAATATGAAGCAAACAATTTCTTTGGCATCAAATGATGAATACTTTCATAGCTTAAATATTTAACCCATTAAATTTTTCAACTTGTCATTTTTTATTAGAAAGTGTTGAAACCATCACTTGTATCAGTATATTTTTTTAGAGAATAACTGAAAGTTTTCTGTTATTGTCCATTTCTTTAATTCTCCAAAGAAACATGGTGAGAGAAACCAAGATTCCTTCACTTTTGCCAGGAAGCAACACTTTCCTTCTTTCTTTCTTAGCATGCTTCAGTTTTTCAATTTTAAAACTTTTTATTGTGATTTGGGTGAAAGTTTACAGAGCAAATCAGTTTTCCACTCAACAATTTACACACATTTTGTTTCATGTCATTGATTACAATGCCCTCAATGTAGTATCACTCCTCCCACATGCTCCCTGTGTTTCTCATTTCCATTCCTCCCTCTTTCTTAACCCTTCTTGTCTTCTGAACTTTGCCCCTGAGCAAGTGCTGCCCTCTTGATACCAAGTGGTTGATTATTCTAAGGAATGTCTACCTTCCTAGAGTTATTGTTCACTTTGTAGACCTGTCTATTGTTTGACTGAAAATTCAGCTGCAGGAGTGAATTCAATTTCAGGTAAGAAGGGTGTCCAAGGACTACAGTCTTGAGAGTTCCACCAATCTTTCTTTCTTTTTTTTTTTTAATTTTATTTTGATTTGGGTGAAGATTTACAGAGCAAATTCACTTTTCATACAGCAGTTCACATATACGTTGTCTCATGTCATTGACCACAATTTACCACAATGCAACA
>NW_006922240.1:746046-748437 GCF_000298275.1 Orycteropus afer afer
ATGTCTGTTCACAAGCTTTTAAGATCCCAGTCACTATTTACCAAAGTAGGTACATAGAACATTGTCTTTGTGGACTATGTTGTTCCAATTGACCTTGATGTCCTGTGATACTAGTCCCCAGGCCCAAGGACTCATTCCCTCAGGGTTTTGGTTATGGTCATAACATTCCTCCTCCATGCTCTACTATATATTCATGGATTTATTTGCAGCATATGTAAACACATATGTAGAAATATTCTCTGTCAAACCTATACATATTTGTGGGTACATTCCCATTCTCCTTCTCACACCTGTTCAGGCTGGTTGTTTATGTATGTCTCCATTCTTGGATTACTGATTACTGTTATTACTGTTATTACAGGATTGTGTATGGATTAGTATTTACCTCTGCTGTCCTGTTGCCTTTTACTCTTGTACTCCTCCCAGAACTTCCTTTCCTTGATCATTTTGTGCTGACCTCCTCCTTATTGTATATTGCCTTCTCCTTCAACCAAGTTAATATGTGTCACTCTGTAGTTAGTGGTTTACCTTTCCTTCCTCCCACTTCTGGTAACCATCAAGGAATATTTCTTTTTGTGTTGAAAATCTTTTCTTGACTTTTTACAGTAGCATCTCATACAATATTTGTCCTTTTGTGATTGACTAATTTCACTCAGCGTAATGTCCTCTAGGTTCATTCATGTTATAAGATGTTTCACAGATTCATCATTGTTCTTTAACATTGCATAGTATGCCATCGTGTGTACGTACCATAGTTTGTTTATCCATTCATCCATTGATGGGCATTTAATTTGTTTCTATCTTTTTGCTACTGTGAATAGTGTTGCAATGAACATGAGTGTACATCTATCTGTTTGTGTCATGGCTCTTATTTCTCTAGGGTATATACCTAGTAGTGGGATTGCTGGATCATACAGTATTTCTATTTCCAGCTTTTAAAGGAAGTACCATACTGTTTTCTACAGTGGTTGCACCATTTTACAGTCCCACCAGCAGTATATGAGGGTTCCAGTCTCTCCACACACTCATCAGAACTTGTTTTCTATTTTTTGGAACTTTGCTATTAATGCTGGGGTGACATGATCTCTTGTTGTTTTGAACTGTATCTCTCTAATGGCTAATGATCATGAGCATTTCCTCACGTGTTTATTGGTTGGTTGGATGTCTTCTTTGGTAAAGAGTCTGTTCATGTCCTCTGACTAGTTTTTTGTTGGATTATTTCTGTTTTTGTTGTTGAAGTTTTGAAATTTTCAATAAATTTTAGATATTTTCAATTTTTTTAAAAAAACTTATTTTTGCTGTTGTTATTGAGAATATACACAGCAAAACATACACCAATTCAACAGTTTTCACACGTATGATTCAGAGTCAATGCTTTTGAGTTGTGGTGTTGGCGAAGAATCCTCAAAGTCCCATGGACTGCTAAAAGAACTAACAAATCTATCCTGGAAGAAATGCAGCAAGAATGCTCCTTGGAAGCAAGAATGGACAGATTTAGTCTGACCTACTTTGGTCATGTTATAAGAAAGGATCATTCCCTGGAGAAGGATATCATGCTTGGTAAAGTGGAGGATCATTGAAAAAAGGGAAGACCCTCAGGAGATGGATTGATGTAGGGGCTGCAATGATGGGCTTGGGTATAGCAAATATTATGAGGCTGGTGCGAGACAGGGCAGTGTTTCTTTCTGTTGTACATAGGGTCGCTGTGAGTCAGAGATGACTTGACAGTACCTAACAACAACAATTAAGTGACATTGATCATATTCTTTGAGTTGTGCAACCATTCTCACCTTCTTTTTCTGAGTTATTCCTCCAACATTAACATAAAGCCACTGCCCCGTAAGCTTGTAATTCTTTTCATTAGAAAAGATATCCATTTAGGGATGACAGGACATGGTATTTATAGTCAGGACTGCCTTAGTCATCTAGACACTGAGCCCCACACACTCAGCCAGATGCAAATAAGAGATGCAGCCAGAGTCATATTTCCAAGGACAAGATAAAATGTATTTTATGCTTAATATGCTAATTGTTTTAGATTGGTAAACATGAAAACATTTTTAAAGTGTTGCAAAAATTCACTCCCAACCTTCATGCCCTAATCCTATTTGTTGACAATGCTCTTTATCTGGGTACTTTCCTTCCATTGGGGATATGGGGCTTAAGGTCTAATCTTACAATTAGAGAGTAATTTATTGATATATTAAGGTAGAGATTGCTAAGAGATAAAAGCAAGGTACTAAATAACATGTTCAGTGTGATCTAATATTGGTAAAAAAAATAGCTATAGACATAAATATAGATAATGAAAGTTCTGAAAGATTATGTAATAAAATGTTAGTAGTGATAATCTAGGTTGTAGAAATATCTTCATTTTCTTATTTTAGCCTC
>NW_006922240.1:748757-749608 GCF_000298275.1 Orycteropus afer afer
AAAATAGTTTAATAATATTTTCTCATCTGATGGTGTTATCTAGGTTCTACTGCACACATCCTTTATCCCTTTTACTTATCTGATATTCCTTTATGTCCCTTCCCCCTTTTGGTGGCCCAATACATATCAGAATCCACTTATGTTTCTACGTAAATCTCTCTAGCATTCAGCCTATCTAGGTAGGATAGGGTGTTTCTTAGCCAGTTCTTATGGTTCCTACTTTGGTTCTGCATGTGTGAGTACCTCAGCTTAACTGTGTTTGAGGCTGCGGGCTTCCCCTATGCCTGGCACTGGGGCTGCCTGTTCTAAGATGGCTCTGCTCTGGAAATGTCTCTTTGTTGATCTCCAGCAGCCTCGGCTCAAGGCTTGGAAGGAGCTGTCTTTATACATGCTCACACGTGCACAGGTACCGGGATCATTCAATTATCTGTGGAGAACAGCCCAACACACAGAGACAGAAAGTAAATTAGTGGTTGCCAGGGGCTAGAGGTATAGGGAATGGGGAGCAACTGGTAATGGATATGAAATCTCTTTATGGAGTGATTAAAATATTCTAAAATTAGATTGTGGTGATGATTGCACAATACTGTGAATATGCTAAAAGCTACTGAACTGTGTACTTTAAATGGATGAATTTTATGATATATGGAATATATCCCAGTAAAGCTGTAAAAATGTATCTGTGGGATTATATTTTGATGACAGATTAACTTTTCCATAAATCAACATGCTTCTTGTTCACTTCTTGATGCTGTTGTGAAACTCAAAGAATACATGCAGGTGTTAGCCTAGTGATTTTATGATCTCTTCTACTTCTAAAATTCTTTACTTTTCTTTTCTTTCTTTTTTTT
>NW_006922240.1:750198-751410 GCF_000298275.1 Orycteropus afer afer
TTTCCCACTCTATCTAACCCAGGATCTCCTGCACTGATCCCTTTTTGAGTAGTTGACAGTGGTAGCTGAGCATCATCTAGTTCTTCTGGTCTCATGGTGATACAGACTGAGGTTTGCATGGTCCATTAGTCCCTTGGACTAATTGTTTGCATGCATCTTTGGTTTTCTTCATTCTTCTTTGCTCCGGATGAGAAGAGACTGATTGTCACATCTAGATGGCCACTTGGAAGCTTTTAAGACCCCAATTGCTACTCACCAAAGTAGGATGCAGAACAATGTTCTTTCCACAAAATGAAACACCAGTTGTTGTGGTTGTTGTTATGTGCTGTCGAATCAGGCCCAACTCATAGCGATCCCTCCTTGAGTTTCCGAGGTGATATCACTATGGAAGTAGATTGCCAAACTAGACAATCTACAAATGTCTTTTTACTTTGAAAAACTTCCTGAGATTCTCTGAGAAGCAAACCTGCATCTTATATTTGGACCTGTGGGCTTAGGACTGTGGTTGTGGGGGACATCAAGCTCAATTGGCATAACATATTACACAAAAACATTCTTGTACATCATACTTTGATGGGTAGCAATTGGGGTCCTCTATGGACTTTAACCAGTTGCTGTCAAGTTGATTTCAACTCATGGGGACCACATATGTGTCAGAGTGGAACTGTGCTCCATAAAGATTTTCCAATGGCTGATTTTTTGGAAGTAGATTGCCAGGCCTTTCATCTCAGATGTCTCTGGGTAGACTCTAACTTGCAATCTTTTGGTTAGCAGTTGAACATGTTAACCATTTGCATCACCCAGGGAAGTCCTACTGACTACTACTCCCTATTTGTGTAACCTTTGGCAAGTCGTTTCACCTCTAGGTTTTCTATCTGTAAAATGAGTAGGTTGGACCACATGACTACAAAGATTTCTTTCAAGTTCAAGCTTCTGTGATCCTATATACATGGGCAAGCATTTGACCATTTCAGAAATTAAGATAAACCTTCTAGAACGTCACTACAAAGGTATATTTAAATAAAGCTTTTTTTAAAAAAAAAGTTTAGTCCTTATTTTTCGTCCTAAATAAACTCATACAGTAAATCAGCCAAATACTTATATATGTGGTTAAATGCAAATGCAGGTATAGGGGGGTGGGAAAAATAAAACATATATTTATTTATGCCTATATATCTTGGTTTCAAGCATGAAAGCTCTGGCATCACTCCA
>NW_006922240.1:752080-752497 GCF_000298275.1 Orycteropus afer afer
CATATGTCTCACCAATAAGTCTAGAGTCATCGATACTTCTTCTTTACTAGGTCCAATCAGCATAATGTCATAATATAATGGACCAGTGGGATGTCTTGTGGAAGGGAAAGGTGATCAAGATCCCTACGGACTAAATTATGACATATGGCAGTGGAGTTGATATACCCCTGAGGAAGGACTGAGGAAGTATGCTGTTGGCCTTGCCAGTTGAAAGCAAACTGCTTCTGATGGTCCTTTGAAATTGGTATCGAGAAAAAGGCATTGGCCAGATCAATAGCTGCATAGTAAATACCAGGAGATGGACTGATTTGCTCAAGCAAGGAAACCACATCAGGAACAGCAGCTGCAAGTGGAGTCACCACCTGATTAAGTTTACGATAATCTACTGTCATTCTCCAAGATCCATTTGTTTTTTGC
>NW_006922240.1:753032-754010 GCF_000298275.1 Orycteropus afer afer
GTGAGACCATGTCTCTATATAACCACCCTGTATGTAACCATTTTAAGTATGTAGCCATTTTGCAATATGCCTTAGCATTTACTTCAGGCTTTAGTGCCTTAGTTACTGGAAAAATCACAAAAAGTCCTGACTACCCCCACCTCATCAATACTCCCAAGCATTCTCCTTGGCAACAACCAATCAGTAAATGGTAGAGAAATACCTTACCTAAAATAGTTAGAAACGACAGTTGGTGGCTTCGGCCCACAAGACAGAGCCAATCACGTAGGAACAACTAGCAACTTGAAAAATGTCAACCAATCCTGTAATTTTCTGATTGAAACTTCCTCATTTCTGCTGTAACCCCTATAAAAACCCTGTCACACCTGAGTTCGGGGCTCTCAATCCTGAACTGCTGCATCGGTGAAGGTTGAGGGTCCAAGCTCGAGCTTGAATAAACAACCCCTATGCTTTTGCAGTGGAATCGGCTCCTTGGTGGTTTTGGGGGATTCAAGATCTAGGCGCAACAACAATAAGCCTCTGGGTTTGGTTTTCAGCAATAACAGCTCTGTTACTAGAAGATATAAGGCTTTCTTTCAGAACACAACTGGACGCACTGAGGTCTTTTATGTGGTGCTTAAGCCGAGACTCAGCAGCTCTGAGCTCATCTTGCTCTTTTACCACTTTGTCTAGTGGAAGTAGGACCAACCAACCAGCTTCCTTATACTCCTCATTCTGACAAAATTGCAGAAAAGCATCAAATATCTGATCATCCAAAGTGTCACTTCTCACAAGTAGTTGATCTATTGGTGGTGCTATTTTGCATATTAATTTTGCCACCTCATGCCATGGATAAGCAGGACCCTCTTTACTAACAGAAACTGGGTTGCTAGTGTCTTTAAGATTAATCAAACTGGAGAACCAATCTAGGAAGCCCATCCTTTATGATTTTGTCTCTCTAGAACCACTCCCAGTACCAAATGTGTTAGACTAGGTATT
>NW_006922240.1:754110-761565 GCF_000298275.1 Orycteropus afer afer
AACCTCTGAAGGCCAGTACTGTTGTTTGTGATCACGGGAGATGTCAGTTCTGACACATGGGCCCCCGTTGTGTCCGGAGCCTGTGTTGGCTGACGCAAGCCTTGCAGGTGTATTGGCTTATGAAGGCAGAAGCAGTCCGTGTTCCGCAGCCCCCTCCAGGGATCCCGAGGCAGTGGGGCTGGGCCGAAGCTGAAGATGGAAATGTTTGAGGAAACAAAGGGTAAACTAGAGGCCCTTTCTGATATTTTTGCTTGAGGGCTCAGTATTTTGAATGGTTTGAATACTTCCAGAATAAGATTCCCATGTTTTCTATGCCAGAGCTTCAAAAAGGTTTTAAACAAAAGCACATTTGACTATGAGGTTGAATTTATCATGTTCAGAGGGTTCAGGAATGCAGCACTGTCAAAAAATCAAAAGCTAATCAAAAAAAAAAAAAAAAAAAAAACCACCTAAAATTGTAGTATTTAGCTTTTGTGTATGTGTGTGTGATTTCCTCATCCCCTCATTCTTTCCACTTCTGATTAAAGCCAGTTCTGATTAAAACAAAATAAAGCAGGTCTTGCCTGTGCATGCTGCTACCTCAAACTGCCTTCACTACTCTTCCTGGTCTGTGACGTTATAACATATTCCAGTAAATTCTTAGAATTATTCCTTTTCCCTCCCCTAAGAAGTTCTCCCTTCTTGAAGATAATTTCTGATGACAGCAGCTGTGGTAGGATGTTGGCTAGACCCAGGTTGAAGGCTGAATTTAATTTCTAGGCCTGCTAGAGGAAGACATAAAGAATTCTGGGATATTTAGTCAGAGGCAAGAAAATCCAAACATTTTAGAATTAACAAAACAAAACAATAATCACTTCATTAATGTTCAAAGATAACCTCTACAATGCTCTGAATTAACAAGTTTTCATTCTTTTGCTTAATACTTTAAAAGAGGGAAAGAAAAAGTTCAAACTTCATTGAATCATCATCATTTTTGGTCAAATATACACATAGGCTTTTCATTTTCTTTCTGTGTTGTTGTAACTAGTTGTACAGAACTGAAATATGGTTCAGAAAAATCTATAGAGTGATTGTAATGGGCAGAAAGAATTGGCAGGCAGACTTCTGGGTCAAATAAGTAGTAATAAAAAAATCCAAATTATTCCTTTGACTGATTAGTGGTAAGTTTTTAAAAGCAACCTGGTTGTCTTTGTGTGCAAAGAACTACACTGAGCAGCTCTACAAAAAGAGCTAATAATGATGTAAAATATAATCTGGAATAGACTGTATTATTGTTAACAAATATTCAGAGCCCCTACACATAAGACAATTAAACATTCCACCCTGCTGAGCTCAGGCATGCCTGTGTGAGTTTCTTTGGCCGGTAAAATGTGAGTGGAAGTGACATGTGTCACTATGGACAGACACTTCAAGAGCCAAGGCATGGTTCTCCAGGGTCTTTTTTTTCTCCATGTAGATATATGGAAGCAAGTATCTAGAAGCTTCCATCAGCCTGGGACAGTGAGAAACAATGTGCAATATATCCCTGCTGACCTGCAATAGGCATGAAATGTGAGAAACCAGCGTTGTTCTTTAACCAGCTGATGTTTTGGGGGTGTTTGTTACTGCACCTTGACCTGGTTTATCATGACAGATTCATCATTCATGCTTTTGCGATCTTTAATTAATGTTGTAGGTAGGAAAAATACACATACACATACTTACAGAAATGCACACAAAAATATTAAAAGATAAAAATTCAAATCTTAATGGTATAGGTATGCAAATGAAATTATTGAGGGAGGAAGGATAAAGAAGGGGGCATGTACAAAAGGAACAAGAATGTCTAGATGAACTACAGCTAGGTGAAGCTACTTCTGAAAATCCTGGAAATGAAATCTTGAAGAAAGTTCTGAGGAAGAGCTAAGTGATTGGTGGAAGTGATAGTTTGTGGGAGAAGATAGAACTAACAGCAGTAAAAGTTTCAAGAACTTCCTCACCAGGTTGCTCTGTTCCCATACCCCCCAAGGCCTTTAGATCTGTGGATTCTTTCTGAGTCCATTCAATCTGAGAAGTGGCCATGACTCTTCAAATTACACAGTCATTAAACTTCATCCAGGTGCTGTCCTATAAAAAAAGTAAATCTATTGTATACTTAACAAAAGATGTGTATTCAATTAGCAAAATTGTGAATCAGCAAAGAAAGGAGGCAATAATGCTGATCTCCTTGAAGGCTTCACTGGCTTTTGCCCTATAATGCTAGATGTTTCTCTCCCCACATTGCTCTATCATGTTTCCCCATCTATAATCCAGAAACTTTCATTTCAGTCTATTATTTCCTTGAGCCCTAATTCATTTTCTTACTTTTAAAATCACCATTAAAATGAAAAGCAAAGGCACGTGTATTCACCAGGCAGTTTCTCTGAGGTTCTCAGAGCCCTAATTATGATATGAAAACATGATTTCCAACTTTGCAGATGATGCTAAATTGAGAGAGAATAAAAACAAATGAGGAATAATTAGGTGGTGCAGCCAGATATAAAAGGATTTACATCATTTATGTTTCTGGACTAATAGATGGCAAATGCAGGGCTGCACAGATAAATGGAAGATAATTAGCCTCCACAAAATATCAGGAATGGGGATCTCTGCTAAATGGGAAGGTGCTGACGAAAAGTGGCGTGAGTTAGGAAGAACACAGGGGAGTGCGGGGGTCAGTGAGGGTGATTCCAGCCCGGGGATGATTGCATCATGGAAAAACTCCGGAGAGCTGGCACATCTTCTAGATACCCTTTTAGTCTGCGTCCCTCCCTCACGCTGCTACACAGAAGCATTCCATTGTTAGCAATATGTTTCTTTAGATCTTGACATAGGACGTGACTCTGTGCAGTCTTTGCATTGCAGGCAGACTCTGCAAGAAGGCTAACTTCAGAGGAAGAACATTTTGTTCAACCAGGACATTTTTCCTGGTGGTGCATTATGGCACAGAATTAGTCATTTTTAAAGGTTTATTTTGGTGGCTGAAGATCGAAGTGCACTTCTGACCCCTTTGGAAATACAGAAAAACACACATACACGCACACACACTATTTTGAGTCATTTAATTGTTATACCAGGAGGTCTCTGGTATTCTCTGAGGGTGCCTCACACTTACTTGGGTTCAAGGTACCATCCCAGATCTGAGAAGGAAACCTTATCTTTATTCCACTTGCAAATACTCAAGCTTTGGCTACCATGGAAATTCCAGTGACACTTAGACAACACTGCGTGAGGCTAGAGGAGCTCTGGTGATATAGTGGTCAAAGCATTAGGCTGCTAACCAAAAAGTCAGTGGCTCTGTGGGAGAAAGACAAGTAGTCTTCTTCCATAAAGATTTACAGCCTTGGAAACCCTATGGAAGCAGTTCCACTCTGTCCTATAGAGTCACATAGGGAGCTCTGGTGGCACAGTGCCTAAGGCATTTGACTCCTAACCAGAAGGCTGGAGGTTCAAACCACTCCTTGGAAGGAAGACTGGGCAATGTACTTCCATAGAGATACTGCCTCAGAAACCCAAGGAGGGGTCACTATGAGTCGGAATCAACTCAACAGCAGTGAGTTTGGTTTGGTTTTATAGAGTCACTAAGAGTTAGAATCAACTTGATGGCAGTGGGTTTGGCAGTAGGTTTTGCCTGAGACTGCATAATAATAGAACAATGACAGATTAAATAATAAAACCACACACATACACCTCCAAGGTCAAAGACTGACCAGTCATTGAGAAGCCCTCACATAGATTGACATAGCGGCTACAACGATGGGCTCAGGTATAGCAAGGATTGTGAGGCTGGCACAGGACCAGGCAGTGTTTCATTCTGTTGTACATGGTGTCAATATGAGTTGGAGCCGACTTGAGGGCACCTAAAAACAACAACATCCATTGTATTGGCTCCGGCTATCCCACATCACACCATCATGCTGTGCTTTGAGATTCAATCATGATTCTTTGTAATCCATGAATCCTTTGTTTTTCCACATAAGAAGTGATGTCTTGTTGCTTTACATTTCTCTGATGTGCAAGCCTACAGTTCATAAGCGAGTCTTACAATATAAAAAATTTCATTCCAATAAAATGAAATCTTGGAGATACGTCAGTGGAAAAACTGCTCATCCTTTCCTTCTGTTAATCCAATAGCTAAATGACTCCCTACTCCAGAACATAGCTTCTTCCTAGACCTTAGCTGCCCTAGCCCAGAACAAAAGTCCTTTGGAGACAGGGAAGTAAACTCTTCCAATCTCCTCCTAGACACTTACTACATTTTGAGTGTCAATACCAGAAAGATGTTTACCTGTATTTTATTGACCATGCAAAGGCATTTGACTGTATGGAAATAAGAAATTATGGAAAACATTGTGAAGAATGGGAATTCCAGAACACTTAATTGTCCTCATGAAGAAACTGTACATAGATCAGGAGGCTGTCATTCTAACAGAGCAAGGGGATACTGCATGGTTTAAAATCAGGGAGTGCATCAGGGTTGTATCCTTTCACAGCAAATAATCTGAGAAATTGGACTATATGAAAAATAACGTGGCATCAGGATTGGAGGAAGACTCATTAACAACCTGCAATATGCAAGTGATACAACCTTGCTTGCTGGAAGTGAAGATGATTTGAAGCATTTACAGAAGAAGATCAAAGACTACAGCCTTCAGTATGGATTACACCTCAACATAAAGAAAACAAAAATCCCCACAAATGGGCCAATAAGCAACATCATGATAAATGGAGAAAAGATTGAAGTTGTCAAAGAGTTCATTTTCTTTGAATCCACAATCAACGTCCATGAAAGCAGCAGTCAAGAAATCAAACTACGTATTACATTGGGCAAATCTGGTGCAAAAGATCTCTTTAAAGTGTTAAGAAGCAAAGGTGACATTTTTAAAACTAAGGTGCACCTGACCCAAGTCATGGTATTTTCAATGGCCTAATATTCATGTGTAGTCTGGACAATGAGTAACGAAGACTGCAGAAGAATTGATGTACTCTATTATGGTGTTGATGAAGAATACTGAAAGTACCATGGATTGCCAGATGAATGAACAAATCTGTCTTGGAGGAAGTGTAGCTAAATGCTCCTTAGAAATGAGAGTGGCCAGACTTCACCTCTCATACTTTGGTCATTTTCTGAAAGGACCAGTCCCTGGAGAAGGTTACAATGCTTGGTAAAGCAGAGAGACAGTGAAAAGGGGAAGCCACTCAACAAGATGGATTGACACAGTGGTTGCACCAATGGTGAGGATGGCACAAGACTGGGCAGTGTTTCGTTCTGTTGTACACAGGATCACTATGGGTTGGAACTGACTCAATGACACCTAAAAACAACATCCCCAAACTCTTGTCAAGGTCAAGTTAATTTTTTTCTCAGTGTGGCTATTTATTTTAATATCTCTGCTACTGCCTCAGCAGATCAACTGGCTGGTTTGGTTCTTTGAGGGCAGATCTGTACTATAGCCAATTGAAGCAGGCCAGTCTCCTCTTATTCTCACTACATATAGCCAACTGATCCTGAACATCTTCAATGTGCCTTTACCTTTCTAATGCCACAGCTAGAACTCTTACAGTTAGTACCACTAATGGTCCTGTTCTCTCTCAGAAATGCTAAAATATATTATCTACTTTCAAAAAATGGTAGAATATCAGAATACACAGACACACACACACCTTCCTCTCTACCAGTGGCTTCACCAGAAACCCAACCCAACAACAGGTCCAAGACATACACTTGGATGATGTAACCTCACTCTATATTCAGCCCCTCCGATTATTGATAAAATCATAAATCTCTTATTCTTTTGTCTGTTCCTATGGAAGAGGAGGGATAAAGCAAGCAGTTCAGATCTCAGCACAGAAATATACAGCAGAGGAGTATCTGAAAACCTCAGAGGTACATGCACAAGGCTGTATTATTTGGTCTGCTATTGTTCTACTACTGTGGAGTCTCGGGCAGTGTTATAAGATTGACACTAGAAGTTCTATGGTAACCAAACTTGAATAGTGGCAAGTAAAGAGGGATACGATGATGAGTTGGGTTTCCTTCTCAAGTTCTGAAGCCTAAAGAAGAGTGAGCCACTTCTCCATATACTCCTTCAAATTTGCATTTCCTCTCAAATTTGCAGCATGTAGGGACTACATTGGATCTAATGTAGACTCAGGGTAATTACTGGTATAATCTTATCAGATACCAAAGCATAAGCCTATTTTTGTATTTAGTCAAAATGCCCAGTCTTGACGCAGGAGTGGAAATGCTGTTCCCACATACAATCATTCATAGCCCAGAGTTGCAGGGTCCCTCCCTAGCCATGTGCACATTAACCAGAAGACTTCTTAGAGCTGGAACAGATCTAAATCTCTGAGTTTCTGGCATGCTACCTTGCTTTAGAATTGTTTGAAGATGATTCTTCTCTTCCTAAGTCATTTGTAAGATCCCAGGAGCCAGGATGTTGTCTTACACATTTTATGAGCCTGCCTGCTGCTAGTTTTAGTTTTTAAGCATAGATTCTAGAAATCTCATTAGACTCAGATGTGCTGGGTTAGCATTCTACTAATGGGATGTGTCTCCTTTTACTTAGCATTTTTACTGTATTTTTTATCATGACAATTTTCAAACATACATAAAAGCTTAATATCCATATCAACCGCCATGTGGCCACCACCCAGCTTTACTATTTATCACACATTTTTCAATCCTTCACCATTTATACTCCTTATTTTACCTTCTACTTGAATATTATGAAGCAAATTCAAGTCAACAGACATAGCCATCTTTAACAGACATGAGGAGCTCTGGTAGCATAGTGGCTAAGACACTTGCCTGCTAACCAGACGGCTGGCGGTTCAAACCCACCAGCCACTCCTCGGAAGGAACAGACATAGCCATCTTTAACAGACATAGCCATCTTTAACAGATATTTTTTAAAAATTAATTTTTTAAAAAGTAAAATTCATCCTTTTCAGTAAAAATGCTTTTTTATTGTCCTTTTCAGTAAAAATGCTTAAAAAAAAATATTCACAATACCATTATCACCCAAATAAGATTAGTGATGATTTGTAAATATCATCTAATACCTGATTCATATTCAAATTCTCATGCCTGTCTTTAAACTGTCTTTTTAAAGTTGATTTGTGCAAATCATGGTCTCAACATAGTCCATATATTGCATTTGTTTTTTTGTCTCTTAAGTGTCTTATTTTATAACAGTTGTTTCATTCCCTTTTGTTTCCCATGAAATGAATCTCTTAAAGAAAGTAGCTCATTTTCCCCTATAGATTTAACTACGTTACAGATTTGAGTGATTGTGTCATCCTGGTATCACTTAACATGTTCCTCCATCTTTTGTATTTCCTATAGACTGGAAGGGAGCTCTGTGGCATAGTGCCTAAGGCACTTGACTGCTAACTAGAAGGCTGGCGGTTCAAATCCACCAGCCACTCCTC
>NW_006922240.1:761665-762691 GCF_000298275.1 Orycteropus afer afer
TGGCCACTCAGAGCACAGTCATCTGATCCCATCATGGGAACAACCACACAGAACTGGGGGTGCAGCCAAGTTGACACACAGCTCCAACTATCACACTGAGAGAGATGTGTGGCTGAGAATGTGACCCATGGCCGAGAGACTGACCCATTACTGAAAGGGAGATGTCCAGCTGAGAGACAGTAGCAGTGGAACCAAGAGGCATGAGACAGAGTGGCAGACTTATCTAGACCACAGAGGCAGAGGCCAGGCCAAAAAGCCAAGGGACACAGAGATGTATCTAAGGGCATGGTAGAGAGGAGACTGTCCTGACTGAGGAATTGAATCCTGAGCACATTCCTGAATTTGAGTTGTAGCCTGTTGCTTCTATAATAAATCCCATAATCTATGAGTGGCATCTCTGAATTCTGCGTGGCCACTGCAATGAATTGTCAAGCCCAGCAGGGAGGTACTGAGTGCTGTGGGAAGGATGGTTGGTGTCAGGGTTGGTGAAAGGGCTGGAGGGAGGCAGCATGTCTGGCCTCACAGGAATAGGCCTTGGGCTTCTGATAGTGATTTTTGTGGGGCTAGAGGAGGTCAGAATATGTGGCCTCCTTGCTTCTTTGGCAGCAGGGGAGGGGTTCTATTCAAACGATGCCTGTAGGACACGAAGCTGACATGGTGTTAAAACAGTTCACTCCCTTTGGTGCTGCTTTTCCTCGGAGTCACTTGAGAGGCTTGTCACATCCTTATCGATGGGCTTCCCCAGGATGCCATAGAGGCAAGTGGCCAGTTGAGCAGAAGACTCAGCCAGACCCATAATGCTTTGCATGGCAATCAGAAGTTCCCAAGCCCCACCTCTTCCATACCTCTCCCCTTTGCCCCTTCATTAAATACTGAAGATCCTTCAGGCAATTCTGGCAGGGGAGATGACTTAAGCTTGGCAGTAGAGATGCTATCTGGGGCTCTGGCAGCAGTCACTAGAAGGACCTAAAGGAGTGCACTGAAAGCAAAACCCACTGGCAGGCGGTATTCTAGTAAGATGGCAGA
>NW_006922240.1:763073-767102 GCF_000298275.1 Orycteropus afer afer
ATACAGAGCTGCAGACTGCCAGTGATCTCGAATGCACAGACAGTATGGATATTGCCAAGTGGTGGTAGAACCGAAGAATTAACCTAAAATCAGCCCTGCTAGCCAGAGGTTTCACAGAGGCTGCACTCGTGGCTGGTGAATAAAAGGGGAGGCAGTGACGAGGGTTATGGGCTGAGATGTGGACTTTTGGCTGTCTGGAGCATGCAGCCATTTTGAATGTTTACAAGTAGTTTGACCATTTTGGATATTTAAAGCAGCAGTGTTCTCTCAAATTCCAGGGACCTAAGAATAAGCTCCACTTGCTGGGGACCACAAGGACAGTCCAGACACTGAGGGGTGGAAAGGTGCAAAATTCCTCGTTACCCTTATACTCCACATTCTCTTAGTGTGCTGAAGTGTGACCATCCCTTACTCCCACTCACCTTCTGGGTTGGCAGGAATTCCATCCCAGTCTGTATGCTCTGATGGAGCCTGGGTGCCCTGCCCTGCCCTGCACAGAGTTTTTTTTTTTCTTTTCAGTTTCTTTTTGTCTGTTTTTAAATATTTTATTTCTTTTTTCATCCTTTTTATTTCTATTCTTCTTCCCTTCCCAGGTTCTAGTTTTTGGCTTTTTCTCTCTTCCCTTAACCTGGTTCCCATTTTTACCTTTCTTGTGGATCTCCCCATTCCTTGTTTTTCTTTTTTGCATTTTTCCCATTTTTTTCTTCATTATTCTTCAACTCTACCTCTTTCTCTCATCCCCTCCTCCCCAGATATTGTAAGGTTTTCTTTTCCCCCCTCTTCCTATTCTTATTTCTCTCAGCATTTTAAAGTATTTCTTTAAATATTTTCTCTCATTTATTGTCTTTCCTCTTTTTCTTTTTTCATTTGTTGTTTTCTTTCTTTTTCCTCTTTATGGTGATTGTTCCTGTGCATTTTTGCAGTGTGTGCTTTTTGTCCTTTTGTTTTTACCTTTTTGATGTTTTTTGATTGCTGTATTTGTCTGAGTGGGAGACAGCAACAATGCCCATATAACCCAACTACACCAATACTTCCTGCAGCTCCACTAACAGAGTGAGAGCAACCACATCCTTCTGCACCAACTAGTCAATGATACATAACTATCAATAAGAGCATGACTCTCCACTAACTCCTCTTCACAAACAGTTAACAGTGACCTCTGCAGCCACTCTCATTCCCTATCACATCCACCAGGTGAGTATGTAAGTGCTGCCAACTAG
This sequence comes from Orycteropus afer afer, assembly GCF_000298275.1. Lineage (NCBI taxonomy): Eukaryota > Metazoa > Chordata > Mammalia > Tubulidentata > Orycteropodidae > Orycteropus > Orycteropus afer. The sequence continues at coordinate 764,294 of NW_006922240.1, forward strand.
AAAATAGAGGAGCACAGTACCCTGCTTACTCAAATACAGCCCCCAAAAATTAAAAACAGAGAAAATTAAAATCTTAGGCAAATCACTCCAATTATATATGGATACAATAAAGTTACATGTCTCAGAGACAACAGACCACCACAATCCACACAAAGAAGCAAGATAAAGCAGGAGAAATAAGGGAACAAGATACAGACCCAGAACACATCATTGAGGAAGAAGCAGTATTGGAATTCCCTGGTAAAGAATACAAAGAATTATATTTAGGTACTGTTCTAGTTACCTGGTGCCACTCTGGCAGGAAATATACTGCAAATGGACGGCCTTAACAAACAGGAGTTGATTCTTACAATTTGGAGGCTTTAAGTCCAAGTTCAAAGTGCCAGGCTCTAGGGGCTGGATGAAAGCCCCTCCACCTTGGGGTCCAGCTTTGCCTCCTGCTCCCAGCCCACTGGAGCTAGAGGCATTTCTTCACTCAGACAACTGCTGGCTGCTGAGGCTGAGAAGCCCCAAGGTTGACAAGTAAAAAGGCACAGTTCCGATGTTACCAAACCACATGGCAGGCCATTAACTTAAGTCCATTGTAAGTCCCAAGGTTGGCAGAGTATAGCAGGCTGCTCAACAAAGACACGGCTACATGCAGGGTCCAAGTGTGCCAAAGGCTAGAGATCATTCTCACAGCTTCTCTTTATATACAGGAAGCAGTCCACATTGCAAAAGCAGCTCCTCAGCTGCTTGTGGTAGATCCCACCATGGAGTTAATTGCCAGTCTCCTCATGGGATTAACTACCATCAGCTGCCCAGCCACTCAACCAGGCCTACCCAAGTTGACACACAAACATACCTACCACAGGTACCTTCAATGAATTGAGAGACAGATCAAGGAAAACACTGACAAAATTAAAGAAAACACAGACAAAACCCTAGAACGATTTCAAAAGAAAATACAAGAACAAAATGACAAAATAAATGAAAAATTAGAAATGATACCAAATCTTCAGATTGAAATCCAGAAGATTAATACTAAATTTTCAGAAATAGATAATACACAGATAGGGCAAAGTAGTAGAATCAAATCAATGGAAGACAGAATTAATGAGACTTAAGACAAAAACCTCAATACTTCTTTGGAAAGGGATCAATCAGAATGTAGATGTAAACAAAATGAAGAAAGCCTAAGAGTAATGTGGGATACCATCAAAAGGAGTAACCTACATGTAATTAGAATTCCAGAACAGGAAGAGAAAAATAAATCCACTGAGGAAATTGTCCAAGATTTGTTGAAAGAGAACTTCCCTGATATGATGAAAGATAAGAATATACCCATTCAGGAAGTCCAACAAACCTCAAACAGGATAGACCCAAAAGAAAATCATCAAGACATATCAAAATCAAACTCACCAAAACCAAAGACAAAGAAAGAATCCTGAAAACAGCATGGGGAAAAAGAACAGTTACCTACAAAGGTTAACCAATAAGACTAACCTCTGATTTCTCAGTGGAAGCCATGAAGGTGAGAAGGTAATGGGATGGTATGTATAAAATTCTGAAAGAGAAAAATTTCCAACCATTACATACCCAGCAAAATTGTCCCTCAAATATGATGGTGAAATTAGGAGATTTCCAGACAAGCAGACACGAAGGCAATTTGTTAAAACGAGACCCACTTTACAAGAGATACTAAAGGGAGCCCTTTGAACAGAGAACCAGTAATAGCAAACAACAACTGACCATTATTAGTACACGAGGACATAACCCAGAAACCGACCCAGTTACAGAAGTATCCAAATAAGCTTACAAGATTATAAACGGTAAACCAGAGACATCAATTGGCAAATGAGGACAACTACAAACCAAACAGAGGGAAAAAATAGTGTAGTTACAGAACTTCTAAATGGTGAGGAAGTCAAGAGAGTTGGAAGACAGCATGGAGTGTTTTAAAATTGGGGAGAAAATTATAAATCATAAGGTAACCCTCAAAGAAAAATGATAAACCTCCACATCACAATAAAAAATAACAGCACAAGGACAAGTACAAATATTTAGGAAGTGGTAACACAACAATGAAAGAAATCATAACACAATTCACAAACAAGATGAGGTCAGCACAGAAAATCTTAAAGAACAAAGAAACCAGGAATTCCACAAAAAGACACATAACAAAATGACAGCAACAAATTCATACTTGTTGATAATTATACTGAATGTCAATAGACTAAATACACCAATCAAGAGACAGAGAGTTGAAGAATGCATAAGAAAACATAGCCCATCAATATGCTGTCTACAAGAGACATATCTTAGAGACAAAGACAAAAATAGACTAAAAGTAAAAGGTTGGGAAAAGATATGTCAAGCAAATGTTGTTATGTGCCGTTGTGTCATTTCCGACTCATAACGAGCCCATGCACAGCAGAATAAAACACTGCCCAATCCCATGCCAGCTCCACGATCCTTGCTATACTTGAGCCCATTGTCACAGTTACCATGTCAATCCACCTTGTTGAAGGTCTTCCCCTCCTTTGTCAACCCTCCACCTTACCAAGCATGATATCCTTCTCTAGGGAATGGTCCCCTCTGACAACATGACCAAAGTAGGTGAGACAAAGTCTGGCCATACTCGCTTCCAAGGAGCATCTTGGCTGCACTTCCTCCAGGACAGATCTGTTAGTTCTTTTGGCAGTCCATGGCACCTTCAGCATTCTTCGCCAGCACAACTCAAAAGCATCAACACTTCTTCAGTCTTCCTTATTCATTGTCCAGTTTTCACATGCATAGGAGGCGATTGGAAATATCATGGCTTGTGTCA
>NW_006922240.1:767202-772536 GCF_000298275.1 Orycteropus afer afer
CTGTCTGAGTGAAGAAATGCCTCTAGCTCCAGTGGGCCAGGAGCAGGAGGCAGAGCTGGACCCCAAGGCTGAGGGGCTTTCACCCAGCCCCTAGAGCCTGGCACTTTGAACTTGGACTTAAAAGCCTTCAAATTGTAAGAATAAACTCCTGTTTCTTAAGGCCATCCCATTGGTGGTATATATTTCTCTCAGAGTAGCACTAGGGAACCAGAACAACATCTACATCTTTTTTGGCCAAGACTATTTCAAGAGTGGTGGATGTTCTTGCTGTTGCATTCCATCAGGAGACACATAAAGTCTGGCTACCCCACTTTTCTTTGATCATTAGGTTCAGGTGTTTTCAGCCTGATCCATCAATTTAAATTTTATTCCCATCTCTAACTCACTGCTGTTGAGTCAGATCCGACTCATAGCTACCCCTCCTTGGGTTTCTGAGGCAGTATCACTACAGAAGTTGATTGCCATGATTGCTGCTAGGATACAGCATTTTATTACAGATTGAAAAATTGTTATTTTCCAATACTATCATTCTTAGTGAATTTTTTCATTCTAAAAAGAATGTTCCCTCACAAGCTATTCAGTTCACACGCAGGTGAAATATTGCATTCTTTAACTTCATTTACCAATTTTCAGAATAATAAGTTGATTCCCTTGCAAACACCAAAGGAGGTAGAAGAACATTTTATTAATTGATTTCATTTTTTATTATTGTTGTTGATAATATACACAGCAGAACATAAACCAATTCAACAATTTCTACATGTGTGATTCAGTGGCATTGATTATAACCTAGCAATTCCACCGTTAGGAATATACCCAAGGGATTTGAAAGAAGTGACACAAACAGACATATGGATACCAGTGTTCATTACAGCACTCTTCACAATAGCCAAAAGGTGGAAACAACTGAAATGTCCATCAATTGACGAACAGATAAACAAAATGTGGCCTATGCATACAATGGAATATTACTCAGCCACAAGGAGGAATTAACCTCATGCATACCATAACATGAATGAATCTTGGGAACATTATGCTGAGTGAAATAAATCAGACACAAAAGGACAAATATTGTATAACCTCATTTATATAAAAAGAAAATAACTTGTAAATTTATAGAGGCCCAAGCTGATTAGCAGTTACCAGAGGTGAGAGAGAAGGAGAAGGGGGGTTATTGTTTCTAAACAAGTTTTGCTTTATAGTGATGGGAAAATCACATTGATTAAGGGTATATGGTTGCACAGCTCATTAATGTAATTAATGAGCTGTGCAACCATATACCCTTAATCAATGTAATGTAATGTCAATAAGCTGTACACTTGTAAAAAGTTGAGTTGGTAAAAGTTGCATGATAGATGTATTTACAACAATGACACAACAACAATAAAAGAGGGGCTGCTGAGGCTTATCTATGTACAACCAAGCACCTCATGGGATTTAGTTCTTTGGTTTAGAAGTTTAGGATCATAGTTTCCTGGGACATCCCAGCTAATTGGCCTTATAATGTGTTTGGTGCTACTCTTCTACCTCCAAGGTGGATACATTTTCAGTGTCATGATTTTTTAAATTTTCACATATTTCATGTATCCACTGTACACATTAGTCCCATAATGCTCAAATTGTTCCAACTTTGACAGCAGGAATTCCCTAATGTTGGCTTCTTTGTTCTTTATGAGGGCCCCAGTAGGCATTGATTGTCTCTTCAATTTCTGGCATTAGATGCCCAAGCCCATTGTGTACATTTCCTATGCTAGACCTGGATCACCCATTTCTCCAAAGAATCCTGGTTCACTTAATAGAATCCGGTATTTAAAGATGGCAACTTACTGCTAGGAGTAATCATTGCTTTTATGCTTCTATGCAGAGAATAGAAGTAGGAAATTTGTAATTTTTAGAACAAGAAAACTAAATCCTGAGTAATACTTCAAATTCACATGCAAGATTACAGGGATTGTATCCACTTCCTTTGACTATATAGTTTTATCTCTTTTGTGTTATGATCAAAATTTTGGTTCCTAATGATATTTATAATTTGCTTTTTATTTTCTATGCCTATATAGATAGACATAGATAAATATATTGATATTGATATAGAGGTATAGATTCAAAATGACAATATCAATGCTATTTTCAACAATAATATTTCTGAATGCAGTTTAAAATTTATTTGCGGTTCTTTTTGTCCTTTGAATATATGCCACTAGGGATGTTGTGTCAAAATGCTGTTTTAAAATTACTTCAAATAATTCTTTCTTACGTGTTTATGCAGCCAACTTGATAAGTAAAAATTTATGTTTTCTATTTTAAAATTATGTAAATCATTTACTTATTTCTAAAGCTAAAACTATAGAACAAGTTAGTTTCAGAGAAATACACACTTTTTCTTCTTTCCAACCTGCACCCTCCTTCTCTCTTATACGTAACCATTTTCACTGGTTGATTTATCTTTCCATTGTTTCTTTTAAAAATAAAAATGGCAAGAACACACAGAGACATGATATATATCATATATATTCTGCACCTTCTTTTTTAAAGAAGTTTTTATTGTGACTTGAGAGTAAATTTGCAAAGCAGATTCGTTTTACACTAAACAGTGCATACACATTTTGTTTCATGGCATCTATTGTAATCTCCACAATAAAACAGCTCTCCTCCCACCTCCTCCCTGTGGTGACCACTTCCTGTGTCCTTCTTATCTATCCATTCCTGTCTGTCTAGCTTTCCCCCTACGCAAATGCTGGACTTCCATTCTCTCACATTGACTATGCCAAGGGCTGCATCTCCCTGGGGTTAGTGTTCAGCTCAGTAGGCCTTTCTATTGTTTGGCTGAGAGCTAACCCAAGGGATTGAGTCCAATTCCAGGCCCAAAGGGTAACCTGGGTCCATAGTCTTGGGGGTTTCACCAGTCTCTATCCCACCAGTTCTGCACCTTTCTTTTAAGAGCATATTCTGAAGAGATCACTCTTTCTCTTTCCTTTTTACATCCACATGGTACTCAATTAGGTGGATGTCCTATAGTTTATCCAGCCAGTTCCTGCTTAATAACCACTTGGGTTGTTTCCAGTCTCCTGCTATTATAAATAACATTAGAATTAGTGGCTGTTTACATGGATCATTTTGTATCCTGCCTTGAAATAGATTTTTAGAAGCAGAGTTTCTAGTCAAAGGGTAAATATATGTATGATTTGTTCTACATATTACCAAATTATTATGTTCATTCTTAGGCAACTCATCTCTGTGTTCCTGGTTCTTCATTTGTAAAATACAATAATATCTTCCTTCTAGAAATATTGTGAGAATTGAACAGATAATAGAACCAGATAAACCAAACTCATTTCCATCAAGTCAATTCTGACTCACAGCCAACCCTTTTGGGTTTCTGAGGTGGTAAATCTTTATGGAAGTAGATTGCCCAGTCTTCCTTCCATGGAGTGGCTGGTAGGTTTGAACCTCCAACCTTCTTGTTAGCAGTCAAATGCCTTAGTCACTATACCACAAGAGCTCCTTAATGGAAATCAAAGTACTTTGAAAAATGTATAGCAATAAATGGATGTAAGTTATTAGTATTAATAAATAACAATGCATTGTTTTAGGGACTAATGTAACCACACAAATGTCCAGCCATCATCTCATTGGGTCTAAGATTAAAATGGAAAATCAACCTAAGACATAGGGAGAGAGACACATAAAACATTGAGATATACGTATGATACTATGGTATCATAATAGAAGGATTATTTTTTGCTTAGATGTGAAGAGGTTGAGGAAGCCAACATTGGAGCTGAGTTCTGAAGGATGACTAGGAGTTTACCAGACATGTATAACAAAGCCTTCTGGAGTTGGAGATGGAAAGAGTGCATCATGTATACAGGTGAATTCTGGTATAGGGGTATCTTAGAGAACACACGGGGGAATTGTAGGAGAAGATGTTAGAGAAGGGGGCCAGGGCCAAAACACAAAGGGCTATATAAATGCCATGTAAGGAAGTGTTAACTTCCCACTATATGTAGTGTATGTGTGTGTGTGTGTGTGCACACGTACATCAGAGGAGGGAGGTTTGACATTTTCTCAAATCTCATTATATATTCCTCACAAAAGTAAAGGCCAGCAACAAAAAGTAACTAATTGATTGGTATTAAATATGCATGTGTGTACATGACACACATTATCTTCTATATACAATATGATATTCAAACTGTCCATAAAGAGTTCCTTTTGAAGCAGTTGTTTCAGTGGCTAACTACAAGAAAAGAATTCTTAGTACATCTACTCCTCACTTATTGATAGGATTAGTTTCCACAGACCGGGTCATTATCCAAAAAGCAGTGTTATGCAGAACTGGAGGATGACTACATTGGATCACAAAATAGAGGATGATTACATCATTACATAATGGCCAAATTACATATTACGTAACTGCCAAACTACTGACAATCATCACCTAGACAAGTTGACACATAATAACTTACCCATCACAGCCAGAGTTACACTTGCCTTGCACCTTGGCATTCATTACTGCCAGACATAGGTTATTAGTGCACAAAGTAATTGAAGAGGAGATGTTTTACTATTGTTGCAAATGAGAAATGTTAGATAATGAGAGAGTCAATAAGTGAGGAGTGGGTGTATACCAAATCACATTTTGTCCTTGATGATACTTTCTAAAAACAGGGATGAAATAAAATCAGTCACTTTACTTTCACGTCCCCTTGTCTTCCTCCTGCTATCTGGGACAGTCAACAAATCCAGAGCAGTTGTCCTACCTAAGCCATCTTATAGATGCATATGAACTTCCACAGCATTAATTGGGAGGAGTGGAGAGATGTGAGAATACAGCCAGAAAAGGCAGGATCTGATTTCCTAAAAACCTCGCCACAGTCCTTTCTGAGACTCTGCAGCCACAAGCTGACTAAGCAACTACACAGAGAAATTAGGCAAACATGTGTTGAAGTTGGAGTCTTAGGGATGTATTTGTTCTTATATTTTTTTGTGCTGAAGTAGCTCATCAGTTCCAATGCCAAGAATAGATGTGCAATACCAGGATTGGTTGTTTCTCTTGATGTACATGATTCATGTAACCCTCTTTGCCTCAGTTGCTAAGAAACTTGGATTCAAATGTGTTGTCTTCTAGAAATTGTACATGACTTGCATTTGAGATTTTAACCCCACTTCTGGCTTTATTTTTTATTTCAAGTCTTTATTGTTCCCTTGCTTTGTTTCCTTCAAATGTTTCTTAAAATTCTATTTTCCCATTTTCTCCTTTTAATGTTAATATAATACAATATGTGTAATATATATGAAGATCATAAAGCATAAAAATACATCTAGTATCCA
>NW_006922240.1:772636-773083 GCF_000298275.1 Orycteropus afer afer
TTGCACATTTCATTATTATAATTGGCTTTGTCTTCTCGACCTGCTCTTTGAAATCTTCGGTTCAACACTTTTATCTTGTCGTTTCTTCCATTTGCTTAGCTACTCTCTGCTCAAGGGCAAGTTTCAGAGTCTCTTCTGTCATCCATTTGGTCTTCTCTTCTTTTGTTGTCTCTTTAGTGACCTCTTGCTTTTTTTTCATGGATGATGCTCTTGATGTCATCCCACAATTCATCTGGTTTCTGGTCATTGGTGTCTGTTCTGCCCATTGGGAGGATTTCCCTTCACCACTGTCCTTTAAGGAAGTCCCAGAAAGGGGCTGCAGTGCCATTGCTGTCCACTTTTGAGTGGTGCCTGCATGTCACGCAGAACCATCTATAAACCAGGCATGAGTTTTCTCTTCCTCAGTCCACTGGTCATAAGGAACTCCCATGAGGCCATAGGTGCAGA
>NW_006922240.1:774449-775838 GCF_000298275.1 Orycteropus afer afer
CAGAGCTCTGCCTAAGGCACTTGACTGCTAATCAGAAGGCTGGCAGTTCAAACCCACCAGCCACTCCTCGTAAGGAAGCCTGGGTGATCTACTTCCATAGTGATACTGCCTCCAAAACCCAAGGAGAGGTTGCTATGAGTCGGATCCAACTCAACAGCATTGAGTCTACCATTTGCAATAGCTACCAAAAATAAATAAATAAATAAATAAAATACTTGGGAATAAATCTTACCAGGGACACAAAACACCTGTAGAAAGAAAACTATAAAAGATTACTTCAAGAAACCATAGGAGATTTACATAAATGGAAGAACATATCATGCTCATGGACAGGAAAATCGAACAATGTGAAAATGTCAATTCCACCCAAAGCAATCTATACATTCAATGAATCCCAGTCCAGATCACATCATTTTTAAGAGCTTGTTTTACATTCAATGTTACATGTACTTTTAGTTTCACTCCCCATTCACCATGTCCAACCCCAAGCCAGTCTCTTCCCCTCCCCACCTAATAACCCTCCCCCCCGTGCCCCTCATATTCATGCAATCCTGTTTGTCCTGCATTTCCTAATTTGAATGTTGGTCCTCTGGTTCCCTGCAGTCTATTGCTCTACGGGATATATGGATATATTACCATAGAGTACGTGGATGTGTCATCCTGGGTTGTGGTCTGCATGTACATCTTGTTAATTATTGGGGTGAGAGCCAGTCCCTGGGGGTAAGTTCTACCCCAGGTGCAGAATGGATTCCAGGGCCATAGTATTGGGGGTCTCATCAGACTTCCTTTGACCAGTAATTCTGGTCATTATTGACTTTTTGGATTTTGTTCCACGTTTTTCCTCCCACTCTATCTAGGATCTCCAGATTTGATCCTTTCCCGAGTGGTTGGCATTGGTAGCTGTTTTTTTTTTTTTTCTTTTGCATTCTTTTTTGCTTCTGACACTAGGAGACCATTGGCCACATCTTATATGGCCACTTGAAAGCTTTTAAGACCCCAGTCACTACTCACCAATGTAGGATGTGGAACAAGGTTTTTATGTACTTTGTGGTGCCAATTGAGTCTGGTGTTCCCCAGTACTATGGTCCTGAGACAGTAGATCTATTGGATCTCTCTCCCATAGTGTCTGTGAGGGATTACCCTGTGTCTGTCTTCTATTGTTTCTGTAAGGACTGCAGGTATTTTGTATTGGTGTCTGTGCAAGACTAGCCTCGGCTGAATCTATCCTTGGTCTAGAGTATACTCCTGTTCACTGACCCCCATCTGATCCTCTCAGGTGTTTATGTGTTTATCTGTAGCCTGGTGTTTGGTGTTAATGGTAATGCAGTATTGTGTACACACTGGTTGGTATTAGCATCTGTTGTCTATCTCTTATGTGCACAATTATGT
>NW_006922240.1:775938-777809 GCF_000298275.1 Orycteropus afer afer
GGCTAAGGCACTTGACTGCTAACCAGAAGGCTGGCGGTTCAAACCCAACAGCCACTCCTTGGAAGGAGATGAGGCAATCTACTTCCGTAGTGATACTGCCTCGGAAACCCAAGGAGGGGTCGCTATGAGTCGGGTCCGACTCGACGGCACATAACAAAAACAACAACAATAGTAATATATCATTTCATTATTAATTTGCATTTGCATCAGTAAAAGATTTGGGAATGTTTTCATCTGTTTATTGGCCATATGTATTGTATTTTCTATGAAATGCCTGTTTTATGTATTTACTCCCATTTTCTATTGAGTTTTTTTTTTTTCTTATTCATTTCTATTTCTTACATATTCTGGATCTTAATCCTTTGTCAGTTATATGCTTTATTTTTCTCCAAGTTAGTGGGGGAAGCTAGTGTGCTTTGATAAACAGAGCTCTTAACTACAAAGCAGTCAGGTTTATAAATATTTGATTTTATGTTCAGATTCTTTTGTGTCTTAAAAAAAAATCCTCCTCTACACAGAGGTCAGAAAGATATTCTCCTGTATTTTCTTCTGAAAGTTTTACCTTTCACATTTGAGTCTTTGATGATTCTGGAATTGATTTTCGTGTACGGTGTAATTTAAAGATCTATCCAATTGCTTTAAATTTTCTACATGGATGACCAGTTGTTCCCAGTACCATTTTCTGAAAAGGCCCTCTATTCCCCAGTGATCACCAAGACCAACTCTATCATATTTTGAAGCTCCTACTCATTCACACTCCTTGGTTCTCTAGTCTAATTCACTGGTCATTTAATTCATTCCTTTCTTACAGCATATTAATTACAAGAGCTTTATAATAAAGTCCTGACATACCCTGTTCCTCCCTCATATGAACAAATATCTGTTTATTAAATTTAAAGACTGACTTTTTGTATTGTATATAGTATATACTTTTTGTACTTTATATAATTTGAATCATACAGTATAAGTTCTTTTGTGTTTGATTTCTTTTGATCAATATTATGTTTGTGACCAGCCACTCCTCAGAAGAAAGACTGGAAAATCTGCTTCTGTAGAGATACTGCCTCAGAAACCCAAGGAGGGGTTGCTATGAGTTGGAATCGACTTGATGGCAGTGAGTTTGGTTATTATTGTTACTTTTTAATTGATATAGTTAAGGAGCTCTGGTGTAGTTACAGCTCACCTATTTTCAGAACATGGTATTGTTTTTCCTCATTTTTTAAAAAATTGTGATAAGGAGTCCCTGGGTGGTACAAATGGCCAAACGCTCAACTAGTAGACATAGGCTGGTGGTTCAAACCCATCCAGAGTTGCCTTGGAAGACAAGCCTGCCAATCTCTTTCAAAAAGTTCACAGTCCTGAAAACCCTACGGAGCACTGGACTCTGTAACACATAAGGTAGCCAGGAGTCAGAATCTACTCAACACCAACTAACAACAACAAAGTATGTAGGTAACAGAAAAATTGTCATTTCTACAATCTTCACATGTATAGTTCAATGGCATTAATTATATTCATCATGTTCATGCAAGTTTAGAGTTATCTTCTTAGGAAACTGAATTTTTTCACCTTTATGTAGTGATTTTCTTTATTTCTAATAGTGTTTTAGAACTTAAAGTCTATTGGGTCAAATATTAATATAACTACCCCAGCATTCTTTCTCTTTAATTAGTATTTACCTGGTAATCTATTTCTCATACTTTAGTTTTCTGTCTTCTGTACCTTATGCATTAGATGTGCTTTTCATAAAGAACTTAGAGCTAGTTATTGTTTTTCTGTTTTTATCCAATTTGATAATCTCAGTTTTTAGCTGGCAAGTTTAGTACATTTATATTTATTTAATCTATATAAGGACTTGTTTCTATTATTTT
>NW_006922240.1:777909-779539 GCF_000298275.1 Orycteropus afer afer
CCCTATTTTATCTTTGATGAATCTTAGTTTTGGGTTTTACATTTAAGTCTTTGATCCAGCTTGAGTTTGTGTATAGGGTGAGGTATGGGTCTTGTTTCATTTATCTGCAGGTGGATATCCAGTTTTGCCAGCAGCACCATTTGTTAAAGAGGCTGTCTCTTCCCTATTTAATGGGTTTTGGACCGTTGTCAAACATCAGTTGTCCATAGATGGATGGGTCTACATCTGGACTTTTGATTCAGTTCCATTGGTCTATCTGTGTATCAATGTACCAATACCACGTTGTTTTGACTACTGTGGCTGTATAAAATCTGGGACTGTGAGACCTCCCACTTTGTTCTTCAGAAGTGCTCTGCTTATCCGAGGTTTCTTTTCTTTCCATATGAAATTAGTAATTGGTTTTTCCATGTCCTTAAAAAATTTTGTTGGAATTTGTATTGTGATTGCATTAAACATGTAGATTGATTTAGGTAGTATTGACATTTTCACAATATTTAGTCTACCTATCCATGAACAAGGTAAGTTCTTCCATTTATGTAGTGCCCTTATTGTCTCTTGTAGCAGTGTTTAATAGTTTTCTTTGTATAGGTCTTTTGTGTCTCTGGTGAGGTTTATTCCTAGATATTTTATCTTTTTAGTAGCTATAATAAATGGCATTGTTTCCCTTATTTCTTTATCAGAGGACTCTGCTGGTGTAGTAGAATCCAACTGAGTTTTGTGTGTTGATCTTGTATCCTGCCACTTTGCTGAACTTCTCTATTAGTTCCAGTAGTTTTTTTCTTAAGTCCCTTGGGTTTTCTATGTACAGGATCATATCATCCACAAATATAGTTTTAGTTCCTCTTTGCCAATTTGTATGGCTTTTATTTCTTTCTTGCCTTTTTGTCCTGGCCAGGACTTCCAATACATTGTTAAATAGAAGTAGTGATAGAGGGCATCCCTGTCTAGTTCCTATTTGTAAAGGGAATGTCTTGACTCTTTCTCCATTAATAATGCTGTTGGCCATTGGCTTTGCATATATACCCTTTATGATGTTCAGGAATTTCCCTTCTATCCTTATTTTGCTGAGAGTTCCAGACAGGAATGGATGTTGGATTTTTACCAAATGCCTTTTCTGCACTGATTGATATAATCACATGGTTCTTTTGTTTTGTTTATGTGGTGGATTACTTTGATGGTTTTTCTGATGTTGAACCACCCTTGTAAATCTGATCTGAATCCCACTTGGTCCAGGTGCATTAATTTTTTTATATGTTGTTGGATTCTGTTGGCTAGTGTGTTAGATTGGGTTCTCTAGAGAAACACACAAACCAGCAAAGTGTATATATATATTTATAGAGAGAGTAATTTATTTTAGGAAAATGGCTCACAAGCGTATAGAAGCTGACAAGTCCAAGCCGACAAGTCCAAGTCTCTGGAGGAGATGGGTTGGTGGCAGCTTTAGCTTCCATAAGCGCAGGGGGCCGAGAAATTCAAGGCTGGCAGCCAGTACACTGGTTGTTGACTCCAACAAAAGACGAATCCAAGATCTCCAGGCTGAGCGGTGGGCTGCTCACTCATGGAAGTCTATAGTCCGCACACCAGGGTTCCAATCCCTCAAAGAATGTGTCTCTTCCCAGGATGTCCCTGG
>NW_006922240.1:779639-780457 GCF_000298275.1 Orycteropus afer afer
TGTGCCCCTCATATTTATGCACTCCTGTTTGTCCTGCATTTCCTCAGTTTGAATGTTGGTCCTCTGGTGTCCCATGGTCTACTGCTCTAAGGGATTTATTACCATAGAGTATGTGGGTGTGTTATCCTAGGTTCAGTGGTCTGCATGTAAATCATGTTAACTATCGGGCTGAGAGCCTACCCTGGGGGTGCATTTTATTCGAGGCACAGAATGTATTCCAGGGCCATAGCATTGGAAGTCTCACCAGATTTCATCTGACCAGCAATTCATTATTGAGTTTTTGGATTTTGTTCCACATTTTCCTTTCCACTCTATACAGGATCTCCAGATTTGATCCTTTCCTGAGTGGTAGGTATTGGTAGATGGGCACCATCTAGTTCTTCTGGTCTCGAGGGCCATCGTGGCCTAAGGCTGATTGATTCTAAATGCCCTTGCTTTTTTTTTTTTTTTCACTCTTCACTTCCGACGCTGGGAGACCATTAGCTGCATCTTAGATGGCCACTTGAAAGCTTTTAAGACCCCAGTTGCCACTCGCCAATGTAAGATGTGGAGCAACGCTTTTATGTATTTTGTTGTGCCAATTGAGTCTGGTGTCCTCCAGTACTATGGCCCTGAGACAGTAGATCTATTAGATCTGTCTCCCATAGTGTCTGGTTGTCTGTGAAGGATTACTCTGTATCTGTCTTCTATTGTTTCTGTAAAGACTGCAGGTATTTTGTATTCCTGGTGTCTGTGCAAGATTAGCCTCAGCTGAATCTATCCTTGGTCGAGAGTATACTTCTGTTCACTGACTCCCGTCTGATCATCTCAGGTGTTTA
>NW_006922240.1:780557-782955 GCF_000298275.1 Orycteropus afer afer
GGCCAGATTTTGTGTCACCTATTTTGGTCATGTTGTCAGAAGGGACCATTCCCTGGAGAAGGATGTCATGCTTGGTAGGGTAGAGGGTTGACGAAAGAGGGGGAGGCCTTCAACGAGATGGATTGACATGGTGGCTGCGATGACGGGCTCAAGTATAGCAAGGATCATGGAACTGGCGTGGGATCGGGCAGTGTTTCGTTCTGCTGTGCATGGGGTCGCTATGAGTCAGAAACGACTCAGCCGCACCTAACAACAACAAGATACTGTAGGATTCTTTTGTGTTGTTCTATTTCTAGTTGTTGGAGTTGATGAATTAGAGTGTTGATTTTGTTTCTTTCCTCTTTTTTGATGTATGCATTTATTGCTATAAACTTTCCTCTCAGTACTGCTTTCTCTGTGTCCCATAGGTTTTGGTATGATGTATCTTCATTCTCATTTGTTTCTAGGAATTTTTTTATTTCCATTTTTATCTGTTCTGTTACCCAGTAGTTTTTGAGCAGTGAGTTGTTCAGCTTCTATATGTTTGATGTTTTTTCCTTGCTCTTCCTATTATTAATTTCTAGTTTTATAGCATTTTGGTCCGAGAAGATGCTTTGCAGCATTTCAATGCTTTTTAATTTATTGAGGTTTGTTTTATGTCCTGTTGTTGTTGTTGTTATGTGCCATCGAGTCAGACTCAACTCATAGCGACATCTCCTTGGGTTACTGAGGCAGGATCACTATGGAAGTAGATTACCCAACCTTCCTTCCAAGGAGTGGCTAGTGGGTTTGAACCGCCAGCCTTCTGGTTAGCAGTCAAGTGCCTTAGGCACTATGCTACCAGAGTTCCTTTTTTTATGTCCTAGCATATGGTGTATTCTGGAGAAGGATCCATGTACACTTGAAAAGAATGTGAATTATGTTTTTGTTGGGTGAAATGCTCTGTATATGTCTATGAGGTCTAATTAGTTGATTGTACTGTTGAGTTCTTCTGTATCCTTTTGAGTTTTTTTCCAGTTGACCTGTCCGTCTTTGAAAGTGGTGTGTTAAAGTCTCCTACTACTATTGTAGAGTTGTATATTATCCCTTTAATTCAGTTAACATTTGCTTCACATATTTTGGAGCACTTTCATTGGGTGCATAAATATTTATTATTGTAACGTCTTCTTTCAGCATTATATAATGTCGCTCCTTATCTCTTATGATGTTTTTTCACCTTAATGTCTATTTTATCAGATATCAATATTGCTACTCCTGCCCTTTTTTGGTTTCCATTGGCTTGGTATATGCTTTTTCATTCCTTAACTCTTAATTTGTTTTTATCTTTGTGTCTAAGGTGGGTCTCTTGTAGGTAGCATATCGATGGGTCTTCTTTCCTTATCCAGTCTGCCATCCTCTTTCTCTTGACAGGTGCATTTAGTCCATTCACATTGAGTGTAATTAGTGATAGGTATGAATTGATTGCTGTCATTTTTTTTTTTTTTTTTTGTCATGTTATTGGTGTTTCTTTGGTCCATATACATTTCTGTCCTGAGTTCAGTTTGTTGCCTAATGTTTCCTCTTTTCTTCTTTATTGTTGGTTTTGTGCTTATTAAACCCATATGTTTTCCTTCCATTTGGATTTGCTTAGAGGGATTGTTAATTTTCTCTGTGGTTACCCTGGAGTACATTCTTGTCTGTACATTTTTAGAACAGTTTGTTCTGTGAAGACATTGTCCTGTTTACCTCTCCATTTGGAAGTTAGTACCTAGAAGTTTTAATCCCTCTAATAGGTTAGTTGCTGTTGTTGTGTGCTGATTGAGTTCCTTGGTTTTTAGTGTACAATGCTTTATGGTCTTATTTTGAGTCTCTATTTCTGATTTTGTTTCAGTATTGATGCCACGTATCCTGATTTTGTTGATCTCTGTTGTGGGTTCTCTATTGGAAGGACTTACTTAAGCACTTCTTGTAGGGTTGGTCTTGTTTTCACAAAATCCCTTAATTTCTGTTTGTTTGAGAATGCCTTGATTTCACTCCCATATTTGATGGATAATTTGGCTGGATATAGGATTCTTGGTTGGAAGTTCTTTTCCTTCAGTGTTGTATATATGTTGTCCCATTCCCTTCTTGCCTGCATGGTTTCTTTTGAATAATCAGAGCTCAGCCTAATTGTTTGATTATTATAAATAATATTTCTTTTGTCCCAGGCAGCTCTCAAAATTTTTTCTTTTTCTTTGATTATAATATGCCCTGGTGTTTTCTCTTGGGATCTATGTCATGTTTGGTTCTATGGGCTTCTTGGACAAATATCTTTTCTTCCTTCATGATATGGGGGATGTTTTCTGTTAGCAGGTCTCCCACAATTTTCTTGGTGGTTTTTTTCACCTCTTCTTGTTCTGGAATTCCAATGAGCCTTATGTTTTGTTTGTTTGTTTTTTTT
>NW_006922240.1:783565-784504 GCF_000298275.1 Orycteropus afer afer
ATGATATGGGGGAAGTTTTCTGTTAGCAGGTCTTCCACAATTTTCTCGGTGGTCTTTTTCGCCTCTTCTTGTTCTGGAATTCCAATGAGTCTTATGTTGCTTTTTCTCATGTCATCGCATATAATTCTTAGGTTCTCTTCATTTCTCTTAAATCTTTGTTCTGCTTTTTCTTCATTCAGGCTAGTATCCGGGGATTTGTTTTCTAATTGGGATATGGGTTCTTCAGCCAGTTCTAACCTACTCTTTTGTGCTTCTACTGTGTTGTGTAACTGTCATTTTGGTACTCATCTTCTGCATTTCTAACTGCTGCTTTTCTATGAGTTTTTATTGTGCGTTAATCTTATTATTCTATTCCTGAATGATTTTCCTGAGTTCCTCCAAGGAACTGTCAGTGTTCTCCTTGTTTCTGTTTGGGGTTTCCTTAGGCTCTTGTATAGCTCTATAAATATATCTTCTAAATTCCTTCTCAGATAATTCTATTGTCTCCTTTTCCTCCATGTATAATGAGACCTTTATTTGTGGTTTTGTTTCTAATGCCTTGTCCTGATTTTTTGTTTGATTTGAGGTTGCCTGTTGTTTCCTAGATATTTTGAGGTTGTCTTTAACTGTTGGTTACATGCTGATTCGTTTTGTCTTGGTTTTATGGTTTATTATTTTGAAAGGGTGAAGCTGGTGTATTTTGTTTTATTTTATTTAGTTATTAATTCAGGTATGCTGGGTCGCTCTGCAGTTTTCTTTGTGATGGTGGAATCACTGTTTGGAATGTGGATATGGGTTTCTGTTTGTCATAAAGAGGGTTTGGAGTTCGAACTGGGAGGTTTTATGTTGGCTGGATGTGGTTTCTTCTATTGAATGAGTGAAGTTATTGGTGGAGAAGGTGGGAGTGGAAAAAGGAAAGCTTGCTTTTACTAGAGGCGGTTTCTAGGGCTTTGAGTGGGC
>NW_006922240.1:785514-786467 GCF_000298275.1 Orycteropus afer afer
GTGCTGTTGAGTTGGACCCGACTCTTAGTGACCCCTCCTTGGGTTTCCAAGGCGGTATCACTATGGAAGTACATTGCTCAACCTTCCTTCCAAGGAGTGGCTGGTGGGTTTGAACCACCAGACTTCTGGTTAGAAGTCAAGTGCCTTAGGCACTATGCTACCAGAGCTCCCAACTCTGTATACATCCTTCCAGAATCAAATGCTAACATTTTCCAGTGTTGTAATCATATCCATTGTTATTGCTATTATTTTGTATAGGTAGTTCTTAGATTTATATTTGTTTTCACCATTTTATGTTCTCAGACTGTCCTCTCATGATAATTTTACTTCTTCCTGAAAAATATCCTTTAGTGCAACATTAGTCATTGGTAGTAAAAGTTTTACAATTTATGCTGGCTTTTAAATATCTTGATTTTACCATCATTATACACAAAGTTTCCTGAGTACACAATTTCAGGTTGTTATTTATCTTCTTTAAGCACTCTCTTCTGGTTTTGATTTCCTGTTTAGTAGTTTTCTATCAATCAAATTGTCTTTTCTTTATTAGGCAATCATTACTATTTTTGAGAGGATATTTAAATATTTTATCTCTGTCTTTGATAGTCTGCAGGTTTTCTACAATATGTATAGGCATGAGTTTGCTATATTTATTCTAGTTGGAATTCATTGTGCTCTATCTGTAGATTCACATTTTTCATCACTCCTAGAAGATTCACAGCCTGTTCCAAATCCCAGAAACAATGAATAAAGTGAATCCAAGAAAGGCAAAGGCATAATGTAGTTGTACCTCATTGATTTTCATAGCTAAATAGTGTTCTATTTTATGAATATATTATTGAATTTTTATTCTATTAGTTTTCATTTTTTAAAAAATTCCAGTTTAATTTGCAAAATTTTTCAATTTATTCTTAATGTCCTCTTCTTGTTTATGATTGCTTTCTTTCTAAAACAAT
>NW_006922240.1:787532-795690 GCF_000298275.1 Orycteropus afer afer
TTGCGAAGAGCTAACATAGTGCCTAAGGTACTTGATTGCTAACCAGAAGGCTGGCGGTTCAAACCCACCAGCCACTCCTTGGAAGGAAGACGGTGCAATCTACTTCCATAGTGATACTGCCTCAGAAACCCAAGGAGGGGTCACTATGAGTTGGGTCCGACTCAACGGCACATAACAACACAACAATAATGTCTGAGAGTGCTGCCACCAAGCTATATCAAATTTTGCCCACTTTAAAAGTCCTGACTTAATTTAGGTATCCCGCATTTAGTTTCTCTGTCTTGCTTCTGTACCAAAGTTCACAGTACCCATATAGAAAGCTCTAGTAGAGTCATTCATACCCAAGAGGTCTGCCCTTACAAGCTTTCCTCCTCTCCATACTCCCAGCTCATATCTAAAATCTCTTTCTCGGTTAGAAGGATCCCTGCAGTACTCCCTTACCTTTTTTTTTTTTTTTTAAAGACCAGCAATGCATGTTTTATCCCAAACTTAATTACTCTGTAGTCTCTCAGAGCACCTTGTCTTCCACAATTCCTGAACCATTAATTTAGTTTTTTAAATATATGATAGATGCTTATGATAACAAATCAAAAAACACAGAAATGATAAGATGACAAGAGTCTCCCACTCTTTACTTTTGTACCAAATTATCATTTCCCCAACGCAACTTATTTTAATGGTTTCTATTTGTAGAAATTAGGATGGTAACCTCCATATCTCTAAATTATATAAATATACTTCTATTTCCTTACCTATGAAAGATGTGAGTTTAATTTAGTAATTTTCTCTTTCCTCCTCCAAGGTTTTTGATATATGTATTATTGGGTTTAGTTATTGATTACATTTGTAACATTAAGTGATACACCAAACTCCTTGTTCTATTAATTTTCATCAGTATCTCTTGACTCCCTCTTTGTACCTTGATTATATTAGCACTTGGACCCTTCATATGGAGGCCCTTCTCTATTCTAGAATTCATGCACTGTTGCTCAAGGATCTTAATGCTATGCTGATTATTTTTATCCCCTTTTAGGTAGTCTTTAAGAAGCTCTCGTGGCACACTTGTTAATTGCTGAGCTGCTAAGCCAAAGGTTGGTGTTTCAAAATACGTGACAGTCTGCTTCCATAAAGATTTACAGCCTTGTAAACCCTATGGGGCAGTTCTACTTTGTCCTATAGGTTTGCTAAAATATGCATTCCCTAGTCTACCATCTCAGATACCCATCACTTATTTTCAGTATAACACAGTACCATATTCATTTTGTTATATGCCTAAATTTCTTTTCAGAACAAATTAGTATAAAATAATTACAGAGTCACTCAATAATTTTTTAAAGTTGAGGGTCAGATGAAATGTTCCCCTGATTCAGCCTAAATGTACAATTCCATAATCTTGGAAAATATTGGGGTATTGATTTCCTGGTCTAGATATGGGAATAGAGGTAGACCCTATTTATTATGGGCCCCAGTGAGTCTAACAGGTTAAAAGCTCAAAATCCAAACAGATGGATGGGATCAAAAAGCACCAGGCAATGAAAAATCTTAAAAATATCAATACAACTGCAGTGATCAGAAGTACTGTTTCAGAGATGCACTGATTGAAGAATTTTTGTTAAATACAGTTGTGAATTATTTTTCCCTGGGCTGCTCTGACAGTGACAGTCAGAAATTTTCTTGCCTGAGGGAAACAGGTAATTAGCAATGACCAGAAACACTTGGGCAACAACTTGTGGTGGAAGGGAAAGAGGACACATCCAGGGGAAATAAAAAGGTCCATTAAAAGTTTCTGGCTAATGAAATACAAGTTATATGACCTAGTATATCTAATTAGCTCCCATGGTTATAGAACTTACTACATCTACATCATGTCTGAGGTCACCATGTTTGGTATTCAAAGAATTGCTGAAAGTTCAAAAATGGCTTGTTGTATACTTCCTTACCTTTGGCATCCAGGTATCTTCTACAAGGAGCTACCATTTGACATCCTCACAGGAAGTTTATCAGATAAGTAAACTACTTGCAGAGTCAGTCAGTACTAAGGATGGCACCAACTACTCCCATTTACTTGCTTTAGGTGAGAAAGACTCCCTTGCCTGGACATGGGTAGGTCTGTGGAAATAGAAAAAAAAAAAATGGTGTTACCCTTTTTTTCTTTCCCTAAATATATAGTGATTTGGGTGAAAGTTTACAGAACAAGTTGGTTTTCCATGCAACAATTCATATGCATTTTGTTTCCTGACACTGATTACAACACATACAAAGTAACAGCACTCTTTCCACTTCCTCCCTGTGTTTACTGCTTTCATTCATCCTTCTTTCCTATCCCTTCTTGCCTTCTAAGCTCTATCCCTAGGCAAGTGCTGCTGTTTTGATCTCTTTTTGTTGAGTTTTCTAAGGGGTGGCCTCCCTTGTTGTTCACTTCATGGGCCTCTCTATTGTTTGGCTCAAAGTTGACCTATAAGGATGAATTCAGCTCCATATTTGAAGGGTAACTAAGGGCCATAATTTCACCAATCTCTATCAGGTCAATAAACTTGGTCTTTTTATTATTTTGAGTTTTGTTCACATTTTTTTCTCCTACTCTATTCAGGACCTTCTATTGTGTTCTCCGTCAGAGAGGTCAACAGTGGTAGCCAGCACCATCTAGTTCTGCTGGTCTCAGAGTCATGAAGACTGAATTCCTTTGGACTTATTGTTTCCATGCTTCTTTGATTTTCTTCACTCTTTGTTGCTTCAGACAAGGAGAGACAAATAGTTGCACCTTAGATGGCCACTCACAACTTTTTAAGACACCAGTTGCTACTCACCAAATAGTATGTAGAACATAGTTGTTTTGGTTACCTAGTGCTGCTCTGACAGGAATCTACCACAAATGAGATGGCCTTAACAAACAGGAGTTTATTCTTATAATTTGGAGGCTTTAAGTCTGAGTTCAAAGTGCCAGGCTCTATGGGCTAGGTGAAAGACCCTCAGCTTTGGGCTTCAGCTCTGCCTCCTGCTCCCGGCCCACTGGAGCTAGAGGCTTTTCTTCACTCACACAGCTGCTGACTGCTGAGGCTGACAAGCCCACGGTTGACAAGTAAAAGGGCACAGTCCTGATGTTACCAAACCACATTGCAGGCCATTCATTCGAGTCCATTGAAAGTCCCAAGGTTGGCAGAGCATGGCAGGCTGCTGAACAATGACACAGTTACATGCAGGGTTCAAGCGCCCCATAAGCTGGAGACCATTCCCAAAGCTGTTTCTCATATACAGGAAGCAGACCACATACCCAAAGCAGCTACTTAGTTGCTACAATAGATTCTACCATGGAGTTAATTACCAATCTCACCATGGGGAATAACTACATTCAGCTGCCCAGCTACTCAACCAAGCCTAGCCAAGTTGACACACAAACATAACCACCACAATAGTCTTTGTGAACTATGTTATAAAAATTGATCTTGATGTCCCCTGAGACTATTGTCCTGAGCCCTCTCAGATGTTTGGCTATGGACTAGAAGTTTTCATAATTTTGCCACCTGTATGCTCTACTATATTCATGAATATATTAGCAGCACTGATAAATACATATGTAGAAGTACCCTCTGTCAAACCTATACATATTTGTGGGTGTAGTCCCATTCACTTTCCCACAGCTGTTCAGCTTGCATGTTTATCTATATATCCACTTATATGTTATTGTTATTACTGTTATTGCATGGTTGTGTATATAATAGTCTTACCTTTGTTGCCTTTAACTCTTATGTTCTTCTCAGTGTCTTCCTTTGTCTTTTGTGCTGACCTCCCCCTTATTATACATTGCCTTTCCTTTCACCCAAGTTAATACATGTCTACCCTTTAGTTAGCAATTTATCCTCCCTTCTCCTCCCACCACTGGTAGCCTTCAAAGACTATTTCTTTCTGTGTGTAAACCTTTTCTTGACTTTTTATAGTAGGGGTCTCATACAATGTTGGTCCTTTTGTGATTGAGTATTTCACTCAACATAATATCTTCCAGGTTAACCCATGTTGTGAGATATTTTGCAGATTAGTTGTTATTGTTTAATGTTGTACATTCCATTGTGCATATGCACCATCGTTTGTCTATCCATTCATCCATTGATATGAATCTTTCCATTCTTTTGCTATTGTGAATAATGCTGCTATGAACACGGGTGTGCCTATCTATATCTATTCATGTAATAGCTCTTATTTCTCTAGAATATATACTTAGTAGTTGGGTTGCTATTCATACATAGCAGGGAAACATTGATATAGTGCCAAAAAGATGATCTCCTAAAAGTGCCGCAGATTGGAGGGCACTCAAAATACGACTGAGGAAGAACTGCCTCCTCAAAGTAGAGTCAACCTTAATGAAGTAGATGGAGTAAAGCTTTTGGGACCTTCATTTGCTTGTGTGGCATGACTCAAAATGAGAAGAAACAGCTGCAAACATCCATTAATCAGAAGGTGGAATGCATGAAGTATGATTCTAGGAAAATTGGAAGTTGTCAAAAATGAAATGGAATGCATGAAGATCAATATCCTTAGCATTAGTGAGCTGAAATGAACTGGTATTGGCCATTTTGAAATGGACGATCATATGGTCTATTATGCTAAGAATGACAAATTAAACAGGAATGACATAACATTCATTGTCAAACAGAACATTTCAAGATCTATCCTAAAGTACAATGTTATCAGTGATAGGATAATATCCATATGCCCACAAGGAAGACCAGTTTATATGATTACTATTCAAATTTATGCACCAACCACTAAAGCTAAAGGTGAAGAAACTGAAGATTTTTACCAATTTCTACAGTCTGAAATACACCAAACATGCAGCCCAATGTATTGATGATTATTAGTGATTGGAATGTGAATGTTGGAAAGAAAGAAACATCAGTAGTTGGAAAATATGGTCTTGGTGATAGAAATAATGCTGGAGATCACATAATAGAATTTTGCAAGACCAGAGACTTATTCATTGCAAAAACCTTTCTTCAACAATATAAACAGTGGCTATACACATAGACCTCACCAGTTGGAATACACAGAAATCAAGTTGACTACATCTGTGGAAAAAGACAATGGAGAAACTCAATATCATCAGTCAGAACATGGCCAAGGGCCAACTATGGGACAGACCATTAATTGCTCATGTGTAAGTTTAAGTTGAAGCTGAAGAAAATTAAAACAAGTCCATGAGAGCCAAAGTATTACCTGGATTATATCCCGCATGAATTTAGAGACCATCTGAAGAAAATATTTGATGTATTGAACACCAGTGACCAAAGATCAGACAAGTTGTGGGGTGACATCAAGGACTTCATACATGAAGAAAGCAAATGGTCATGAAAAGGACAGGAAAGGAAGGAAAGATGGATGTCAGAATAGATGTCAGGAGAGACTCTGAAGCTTGTTCTTGAACAGAGGCTAGCTAAAGAGAATGGAAGAAATGATGAAGTACAAGAGCTGAACAGAATATTTCAAAAAGCACCCCAAGAGAACAAAATAAAATATTATAACAAAATGTACAAAGACTCAAAGTTGGAATATGGTGAAGATATGGATAGAGGTCATGAGGCCTTTGTGCAAAGGTATTGTGTTAACCATTTTACATACTGAAAAGATGACAGTATTGTAAGAAAACCCAGAGCATCCATACTTCTAAATTCAGACAGCTACAGGGTCAGGACAGGCATTCCCTGACATATAATCAATACAGATGTGCTTCCATTTGAGTTACCTCTGAGAGCCCCTGGAAAACTGGTCACCTTGGCAAAAGGCAGAGGGACCTAAGAATCTATATTGTAATGACATGAACAGACACTTCACCGAAGAGGATATTCAGACAGCCAACAAACACATGAAGAAATGTTCATGATCATTAGCCATTAAAAACAAAAACCAAACTCTCTGCCATTGAGTCAATTCCAACTCATAGTGACCCCCATTGGGTTTCCGAGGTGATAAATATTTATGGAAGTAGATTGCCCAGACTTCCTTCTGCAGAGTGGCTGGTGGGTTTGAACTGCTAATGTTCTGGTTAGCAGTCACTACACCACCAGAGCTCCTTGAGATACCATCATGCCCCAGCCCTAATAGCAAAGTTCAACAAGACAGAAAATAAAAAATGCTGGTGAGGATGTGGAGCAATTGGGACTCTCATACACTGCTGTGGGACTGTCAAATGATACAACCACTGTGGAAATCAGTATGGCAATTCCATAAAAAGTTGGAATTAGAAATACCATTTGATCCAGCAATCCCATTACTAGGTATATATCCTAAAGAAGTGAGAGCCAGGACAAGAACAGATATATGCACACCCATGCTCATTGCAGCACTATTTACAATAGCTAAAAGATGGAAACAACCTAGGTGCCCATCAACAGAAGAATGGATAGCCAAACTATGGTACATATACACAATGGAATACTATGCAACTCTAAAGAATAACATAGAATCTAGAAAACACAAGAATATAGATGAACTTGGAGGACATTATGCTCAGTGAAATAAGTCAACCACAGAAGGACAAATATTATATTAGTTCATTATTGTAAAAAGTCAAGGAAAGGTTGATATATAGAAGGAAACTTTCTTTGTTGGTTACCAGGGGTGAGAGGGGAGGGGTGGGAACACTGCTAGATAGGTAGAGACAAGCATTGATTTGTGCAAAGAGAAGAGCAATGTACCAAATATGAGTGATCAACACTGTTGTATTGAGGAAAAGGAAGACATAGAGAGGTACATGGGAGATACAGACAACAAAAATGAACCTTTTGCATGTAGAGTACTGCATTGTCAGTGATGGCAAGCATTGATCTACAGGTGGATAGATGGATGGGCAGGGTGAACAATCAGGTATGTCTAGGCAGGGGGTAGTGTGCCCATGTCCCATAACCCGTAGGGATAGCAGACAATGTTTCCACATGCATATTTGTATGCACTGTACAAATGTCCAGATGTATAGTAGAGGTGACAAGGGGCAAGGTTGTGGTGGCTTCTTGGCCACAGCCAGCTACCTGAGGGAGCAAGTAATTGGACCTGTGGGCTCGGGACCAGGGTTGCAGGGGACATCAAGTTCAACTGACGTAACATACTACACAAAAATATTGTTTTACATCCTACTTTGGTGAGTAGTGAGTGGGGTCTGAAAAGCTTGCAAGTGGCCATCTAGATACAATGAGGGGTCTTTCCTCATCCACAGCAAAGAAGAATGAAGAAAAACAAGGGCACATGGAAATAGTTAGTCAAAGGAACTGGTAGATCATGCGATCCTCAGCCTATATGAGCATAAGACAAGAAAACTTTGATGGTGCCCAGCTAAGAATGTCAACCACTCATAGGGGAGTCAATACAGGAGACCCTGGATAGAATGGGAGAACAATGTGGAACAAAAGTCAAAATCATTAAAAAAAAAAAAAAAACCAGGTTTGCTGGTCTGATAGAGGTTGGTGAAACCCCTGAGACTATGGCCTCCAGCCATCCTTCAGGTCTGGAACTGAACTCACTCCTGTGGCTTCCAGCCAAACAATAGACAGGCATATGGGGTGAACATTTACATCAGGTAGAAATGCTCCTTGGAGTGATCAGTCATAGTTAGAACAGAAAGGCAGTGTTTGCACAGGGAGCTTGGGGGGTGGGAGTGCATGGGAGGGAAGGATGCAGGGAAGAGGTAATACAAGATGGAAGTCGGAAAAGAGAGGTTACAGTGTGGAGAAAAATTGCAGTCAATGTCATGAGACAAAATGTGTATGAACTGCTGTATGGAAAATGAATTTATTCTGTAAATTTTCACCAAAATTACAATAAAAATTAAAAAGAAAAAAAAAGAACCTATATTATAGAGCCCCACTTGTGAAGGAAGGAAGAGAAATGGGAGGGAGGAGTGAGTGAGGGAAGAAAGAGTTTTATGTGCTTTACTGAAATGTGCACAGACACATCAGATTCACAGTCATTCATTCCACAAATATTTATTGAGATTCCACTTTGCTCTAGGCACTCTTCTAAGCATTCTAGAATTAGAAGTGAATCAACAGACAAAAATCTCTGTCCTTGTAGTCTTCATTCTTGTAGGGGAGAGGTAGATAATATAAAGATACTATAGGTAAACTGGTAGCATAGTGGCTAAAGCACTTGACTGCTAACCAGAAGGCTGGCGGTT
>NW_006922240.1:796155-798642 GCF_000298275.1 Orycteropus afer afer
AACATTTCTCAATGGGAAGATGGTATGTAATTAAAGGATGGAAGGGAGTGATGCAGTATGTAAGTCAAGTCAACATCTTGGTGGAAAACATTCGAGGCAGTTGGATGAAAGGACAAATCTAAAGGCACTGAGGCAAGAGCATTCCTGACAGATTCAAGGAATACTGAGCCCAGTGTAAGTTCATTGGAATGAAAGAAGGTGGGAGAAATAAGTGACATAGTCAGAGAGGAAATGGGAAGCTACATCCTGTAGGGTCTTGCAGGTCATTTTAAGCACTCTGAGTAAAGTGAGAAACCATTGGATGGATCTGAGGAGTGCCATGGTCTAACTTAGGTTTTTGGTTTCTTAAATTATTTGGTAGAGGCTAATGCATATCAGTATCCTGAAAACTCACACCATAAGAGTTATAGCAAGAACAATGATAATAATAGTAAAAGAAACTGAAAAGAGAGCCTCCATCATTAAAAGTAGTGGCTTTCATGCTTTCTCAAGAGAACTGTAAGATGTGGACACCATTTAAAAATCTTTGATATTCAGAGAAATCTATTTGGCATTCCTAAGGGAAATAAAAATTAATGATCAATGAGCTCAAAATGGCTGGAATTTGGACCCATGGACAGCCTTTCCCAGGAAGCCACATCATCTTGTACCTCAGACTCAATTTTCTCCTTTAGCATGTGATGAGGAGCAATTTTAATAGGGCGTGACAATTGACAAGAGACTTAAATTGATGCAAATTAAAACTTTAACAATAACATTATATGGAGCTTAAAATCCTTTGCACTTTTGACACTGAATTTATACCAGTTGTTGGAAACCACTTGATAAAAGGGTCCTAAGAGAACTACCAGCCAAGGACAATCCTTTGTTTTTATAAGAAAAATAAGACAGACATTCTTTTTAGAGCCAGTTACAGACAGTGTTGATGAACTGACGATAGAAGCGTTATATCTCTTTCATCAAACAGCTAGATAAATTTTTAAATTACAATTCATTACTGAAGAAGAGAGGAATTTTGAGTGAATCAGAAATAGAATACAGGGGTGGAGGGTGAGGAAAGCAAGATCTAGCAACTGCTGTATCTGCCACTTTGGATTGTTCAGCATCAAAACATTCCATAATGCACATATATCGATGTAAATCCATATCCATGTAAATAGGATTTTTTTGTGTGTTTATATGTATGTGCCCTTCTTGTAGCTCTAACTCATTTTCTTTCTCTTTTTTTGTTTCATTTTTATTGTGCTGGAAACAT
Organism: Orycteropus afer afer; assembly: GCF_000298275.1. Lineage (NCBI taxonomy): Eukaryota > Metazoa > Chordata > Mammalia > Tubulidentata > Orycteropodidae > Orycteropus > Orycteropus afer. The sequence goes on from NW_006922240.1 coordinate 797,411, forward strand.
GCAAAATAAGATATTCACCAACATAACAACTTCCACATTTATAGCTATGTCCCGCACAGAAGGTAAGAATTCTGCCACCATTATTGCTATCCTTTTTCCAAAATATTCCACCACCATTAGTATAAACTCAATGCCCCACAAACAAAAGTTTCTCCTTTCACCTTTCCTCCTGTCCTTGGTAAACACTAATAATCTTTGGTATATATATCATCTAACAACAACAAATCTAGGAATTTTCCCTCTCCTCCCCTTTCATTCCTAGTAACCAACAAAGAAAGTTTCCTTCCATGTATAAACTTTTCCTTGACTTTTTACAACAGTGGACTAATACAATATTTGTCCTGTGATTGACTTATTTCACTCAGCATAATGTCTTTAAGTTCATCCAAGTTATGTGGTGTATTGCGGGTTCTACATTATTCTTTAGGGTTGCATAGTATTCCATTGTGTGTATGTACCACAGTTTGTTTTTCCATTCCTCAGTTGATGGGCACTTAGGTTGTTTCCATCTCTTTGCTACTGTGAATAGTGCTGCAATGAACATGGGTATGCATATCTCTGTTCTTGTCCTGCCTTTCACTTCTTTAGGATATATACCTAGTAATGGGATTGCTGGGTTAAATAGTGCTTCTCTTTCCAACTTTTTAAGGAGTCGCCACACTATTTCCACAGGGGTTCTATCATTTTACGGTCCCACCACCAGTATATGTCCATATCCTCACCAGCATTTGTTATTTTCTGTGTTGCTGAACTTTGCTATTAATGCTGGGGTGAGATGGTATCTCATTGTTGTTTTAATTTGCATCTCTCTAATGGCTAATGATCACAAACATTTCTTCATGTGTTTGTTGGCTACCTGAATATCTTCTTTGGTCAAGCATCTATTCATGTTGCCTGCCTATTTATTCATTAGACTGTTTGTCTTTCTGATGTTGAGATGTTGGAGTTTATAAATTTTAGAGACAAGTCCTTTGTCTGATACATCATTGCTGAATATTTTTTTCCCATTTTGTAGGTTCTCTTTTTAGTCTTTTGGAGATTTCTTTTGATGCATATAAAAATTTAATTTTTAGAAGGTCCTAAACATCTAGTTTATCATCTGCTGTTTGTGCATCTTGGGTTATGCTTGATAGTCTACTTATGACATAAATTATGGTCCCTAAGATTGCCCCTATTTTTATCTTTGATGAACTTTATAGTTTTAGATTTCACATTTAAGTCTTTGATCCATC
>NW_006922240.1:798976-801020 GCF_000298275.1 Orycteropus afer afer
ATATGAGGCAATTGAAAATACCATGGCTGTGTCAGGTGAACCTTAGTCCTCAAGGAGACATCTTTGCTCTTCAGCACTTGAAAAAGGTCTTTTGCAGCCAATTTTCCCTGTGCTATATATTGTCTGATGTCCTGACTGCTGCTTCCATTGGTGTTGATTGTAAAACCGAGTAATATGAAGTCTTTGACAACTTCAATATTTTCTCCATTTATCGTGATGCTGCTTATAGGCCCAGTTGTGAGAATTTTTCTTTTCTTTATATTGAGGTGCAATCCATACTGCAGACTGTAGTCTTCAATCTTCATCAATAAGTGCTTCAAGTCATCCTCACTTTCAGCAAGCAAAGTTTTTGTTATCAGCATATCACAGGTCGTTAATGATTGTTCTAGTTACCTAGTGCTGCTCTGACAAGAAATATACAACAAATGGGATGGCTTGAGCAAACAGGATGCTGAGCAAATAATCCAAGAAGCTGAACTATATGAAGAAGAACGTGGCATAAGGATTGGAGGAAGCAAACAGGAGTTTATTCTCTCACACTTTGGAGGCTTTACATCCAAGTTCAAAGTGCTAGGCTCTAGGGGCTGGGTGAAAGCCCCTCAACCTTGGGCTTCAGCTCTGGCACTTGCTTCTGGCCCACTGAAGCTGGAGGCATCTCTTTACTCAGGCAGCTACTAGGTGCTGAGGCTAACAAGGCCAAAGTCGACAGATAAAATGACACAGTCCCGATGTTACCAAACCACACAGCAGGCCATTAGCTCAAGTCCATTGTAAGTCCCAAGGTCAGCAGAGCATGGCAAGCTGCTGCTGAACAACATGGCTACATGAAGGGTCCAAGCATGCCATAAGTTAGAGACCATTGCCAAAGCTGCTTCTTGTATATGGGAAGCAGATCACACACCCAAAGCAGCTACTCAGCTGCTTGTGGTAGATCCCACCATGGAGCTGATTGCCAGTCTCATCATGGGGAATAATTACCACCAGCTGCCTAGCCACTCAACCAGGCCCAGCCAAGTTGACACACAAACATAACCACCACAATTATTCTTCCTCCAATCCTTATGCCACATTCTTCTTCATATAGTTCAGCTTCTTGGATTATTTGCTCAGAATACAGATTGAATAAGTATGATGAAATGATACAACCCTGACGCACTCTCTGCCTGATTTTAACCATGTAGTCTCCCGTTGTTCTGTTCGAACAACAGCCTCCTGGTCCATGTACAGGTTCCTCATGAGTACAATTAAGTGTTCTGGAATTCCCATTCTTCTTAATGTTACCCATAATTTGTTATGATCCATGCAATTGAATGCTTTTGCATAGTCAATAAAACACAAATAAACATCATTCTGTTCTTTGCTTTGAGCCAAGATCCCATCTGACATTAGCAATGATATCCCTCATCCCATGTCCTCTTCTGAATCCAGTTTACATTTCTGGAGGTTCTCAGTCAATATACTGCTCCAACCATTTTTGAATTATCTTCAGTAAGATTTTACTTGCATATGATGTCAATGATATTGTTAGATAATTTCCACATTCTGTGGCATCACCTTTCTTTGAAATGGGTACAAATATGGATCTTTTCCAGTCAGTTGGCCAGGTAGCCATCTTTCAAATCTTCTGGCATAGGCAAGTGAGTGCCTCCTGTGGGGCATCTGTTTGTTGAAACATCTCAATGGGTATTCCGTCAATTCCTGGAGCCTTGTTTTTTGCCACTTCCTTCAATGCAGCTTCAACTTCTTCCTCCAATACCATTGGTTCTTGATCATATGCTACCTCCTGAAATGGATGAACATCAACCAATTCCTTTTGGTACAGTGATTCTGTGTTTTCCTTCCATCTTCTTTTGATGTTTCCTGCATCATTCAATATATTGCCCATAGAATCTTTCAATATTGGAACTTGAGGCTTACATTTTTTCCTCAGTTATTTCAGCTTGAGAAATGCCAAGCATGTTCTTCCCTTTTGGTTTTCTAACTCCAGGTCTTTTCACATTTCATTATAATAATTGACTTTATCTTCTCAAGTTGCTCTTTGAAA
>NW_006922240.1:801120-801777 GCF_000298275.1 Orycteropus afer afer
TCATATCTTCCATTTGCTTCAGCTACTCTCCATTCAAGGGCAAATTTCAGAGTCTCTTCTGACATCCATTTTGGTCTTTTCTTCCTTTCCTGTCTTTTTAGTGACCTTTTTCTTTCTTCATGGATGATTTTCTTGATTTCATTCCATAATTCCTCTGGTTTTTGGTCATTGGTGTCAAAAGCATCAAATCTATTTTTTTAGATGGTGTCTAAATTCAGATGGGATATAATCAAAGTCATATTTTGGCTCTTGTGGACTTGTTTTAATTGTCTTCAACTTCAGCTTGAATTTGCATATGATCAGTTTATGATCTGTTCCATAATCAGCTCCTGGCCTAGTTTTGGCTGAAGATAGTGAGCTTTTCCTTTGCCTCTTGCCACAGATGTAGTCAATCTGATTCCTGTGTACTCCATCTGGGAAGTCCATGTGAATAGGTGCTGTTTGTGTTGTTGAAAAAAGTATTTGCAATGATAAGTCATTCATTTTGCAAAATTCTACCATGGAATCTCCAGCATTATTTCTGACACCAAGGCCAAATTTTCCAACAACTGATGATTCTTCCTTTGCTTCCAAATTTTGCAGTCCAATCACCACTGATAATTAACACATCTTGGTTGCATGTTTGGTCAATTTCAGACAGCAAAAGTTGATAAAAAA
>NW_006922240.1:802351-805590 GCF_000298275.1 Orycteropus afer afer
TATTCATAAGGTTTTCCCTGGGCAATTCTTGAGAAGTGTATGGCCTCTTCCTTCTTCTGAGTCTGTCTCAGTTGGAAGCTGCATTGAAACCTGTGCACCATGTCCATCCCTGCTTGTGTTTGAAACACTGGTGCCACGGCCTCCTGCCTCACAGCAACATGCAAGCCACCACAGTACAACAAACTGACAGACAAGTTTGTCTCCCTTAGCTGTTCCAAACTCTCAGCCCTCCCCTTACCTGGATCCTGCTGCTGTTGACCCTGTCTTTCCCACCTTCCTGCTTTGGGTAGGGGCTCTCTCCCTCCTCTTACCTGGATCCTGCTTCTGTTGGCTCTGGCTTGCACACCTTCCTTCCTATTTTTGTTGTTGTTAAGTGAAGTGCTCCATAGATTTCTATAAAGTCAAGTTGGTTGATCATATTGTTTAGTTCTGCATCTTTGTCAAGTTTATTTCCAGTTGTTCTATCTTTCATTGAAAGTGGTGTATTAAAGTCTCCTACTATCACTGTGGAGTCATTTATTTGTCTTTTCAATTCTGTTAAAGTCTGATTCATGTATTTTGGGGCTCTTTCATTGGGTGTGTAAATATTTATTTTGGTTATGTCCTTTTGTTCAATTAATTGATCCTTTAAGCATTATATAATGTCCTTCCTTGTCTCTTATGGTTGTTTTTGTTTTAAAGTCTATTTTATCAGAAATTAATATTGCCACTCTTACTCTTCTTTGGTTGCTGTGTTAGTTAAGATTCTATGTCAACTTGGTTGGCCAAGGTTTTGAGTGGCTGGGCAGCTGGTGGTAGTTATTCCCCATGGTGAGATTTATAATCCACTCCATGGTAGAATCTGCCACGAGCAGCTGAGTAGCTGCTTTAGGGATGTGGTCTTCTTTCCATATAGAAGGATAAGTTTTGGGAATGGTCTACAGCTTTTTGGCATGCTTGAACCCTGCATGTAGCCAAGTCATTGTTCAGCAGCCTGCCATGCCCTGCCAACCTTGGGACTTTTCTGGACTTGAATTAGCAGCCTGCTGGATGGGTTGGTAATATTGAGACTTTGTGCCTTTTTACTTGTCAACCTTGGGTTTGTCAGCCTCAGCAGCCAGCAGCTGCCTGAGTGAAGAAAAGCCTCCAGCTTTAGTGGGCCAGGAGCAGGAGGGAGAGCTGAAGCCCAAGATCAAAGGGCATTTACCCAGCCCCTAGGGCCTGGCACTTTGAACTCAAGACTTCTAGCCTCCTAAAACTGTAAGAATAAACTCCTGTTTATTAAAACCATCCCATTTGTGGTCTGTTCCTGTCAGAATGGCACTAAGTAACCAAAACAGTTGCCATTTGTTTGATATATCTTTTGCCAACCTTTGATTTTTAATCTACTTTTGTCTTTGTGTCTAAGGTAAGTCTCTTGTATACAGCATATTGATGGGTCATGTTTTCATACCTAGTCTGCAACTCTGTCTCGAGTGGTACATTTAATCCATTTACATTCAATGTAATTATCAACAAGTATGAATTTATTGATATCATTTTGTTATGTGTTTTTTGGTGGTGTTGCTGATTTCTTTGTTGCATATAATTTTCTGTGCTGAGCTCATTTTGTTTATGAGTCGTGTTATCATCTCCTTCATTGCTATTCTTTTAGTATTTGCTAAGTATTTGTGCTTGTCCTCTTTGTTTTATTTTGATGCAAAGGTTTATTATTTTTCTTTGAGGTTACCCTGTGATTCATCATTTTCTTCCCAAGTTTAAAACAGTCTGTTGTATCTCACAATTGTCTTGACTTTCTCATCATTTAGTTCTGTAACTACACTATTTGTTCCTTCTTTTCAATTTGTGGTTGTCCTCACTTACCAAATTGGTGTCTCTGGTTCCCTTTTTACAGTCTTGTAAGCTTAATTTACTTTGGATACTTCCATAACTATGCTTATTTCTGGGTTATGTCATCTTGTGTGTTAATGGTCGGTTGTTATTTGCTATTTTTGGTTCTCTGATCAAAGGACTCCCTTTAGCATCTCTTGTAAGGTTGGTCTGGTTTTAACAAATTACCTTAATTTCTGCTTATCTGGAAATGTCTTAATTTCACCCTCATATTTGAGCGACAGTTTTGCTGGGTATATAATTCTTGGTTGGACATTTTTCTCTTTCAGGGTTTTGTATATATTATCCTTCTCATCTTCTTGCCTGCATGGTTTATGCCAAGAAATCCAAGCTTTGTCTTATTGGTTGCCCTTTGTAGGTAACTTTTCTTTTTTCCCGTGCTGCCTTCAGGGTTCCTTTCTTTGTCTTTGGTTTTGGTGAGTTTGATGATGATGTGTCTTAGTGATTTTCTTTTAGGGTCTATCCTGTTTGCGATTCACTGAACTTCTTGAATGGATATATTCTCATCTTTCATCATATTAGGGAAATTCTCTTCCAACAAATCTTTGACAATTTTCTCTGTGGTTTTATCTGTCTCTTCTTATTCTTGAATTCTAATTACATGTAGATTTCTCCTCTAAATGATATCCCATATGAATTATAGGCTTTCTTTATTTTGTTTTGATCTTTTTTCTGGTTGATCCCTTAACAAAATAGTATTGAGGAATTTGTCCTCAATGTCATTAATTCACTGTTCTCTTTCTTTACTCTTTTCCTTTCTGGTTGTCAGAAACCAATGCAGTCCTTGCCCATGCAGTCCTTGGTGACCTTTTGCTTTCTTCATAGGTTGCTACCAAGAAATATTCAAAATGGCTGTGCCTTCAGGACAGCCAGCAGTCTTCAGCTCTGTTTGTCTCATTACTCATTGTTGCATTCAAGTTCTTCTACTAGTTGGTATTTAATCAACTTCTTTTTCCTTCATTTCAAAGCTCAGGGTTCCAATATTGTCTTCTCTATCAGGTTCAATTTGTTTCTCATTGCTTTGTTGCAATGAGTCTGTGTAGCTTGTCTGCCTGTTCTGCCAACTTGCCAGAACTCTAGCTCTAATTCATTTTAATTTTATCATTGTTGTTGTTGTTAGGTGCCATTGAGTTGTCTCTGATTCATAGTGATCCTATGCACAGCAGAACAAAATACTGCATGATCCTGTGCCAGCTCCACGATCCCTGTATACATGAGCCTATCATAACCACTGTGTCAATCCATCTTGTTGAGGGCCTTCCCCTGTTTCATTGACCCTCCACTTTACCAAACATGATATCTTTTCCAGGGAATGGTCCCTTCTGATAACATGAGCAAAGTAGGTGAGATGAAGTCTGGCCATTCTTGGT
>NW_006922240.1:806541-807435 GCF_000298275.1 Orycteropus afer afer
ATAGTCAATAAAACACAAGTAAACATCTTTCTGGTATTCTTTGCTTTGAACCAAGATCCATCTGACATGAGCAATGATATCTCTCATTCCATGTCCTTTTCTCAATCTAGCCTGAATCTCTGGAAGTTATTTGTCAATATACTGCTGCAACCATCTTTGAATTATCTTCAGTAAGATTTTACTTGCATGCAATATTAATGATATTGGTCAAAAATTTCCACATTCTGTGGGATCATCTTTCTTTGAAATGGGTACAAATATGGATCTTTTCCAGTCAGTTGGCCAGGTAGCTGTCCTCCAAATCTCTTGACATAGACGAGTAAGTGCCTCCAGTGCGGTATCTGTTTTTAAAACATTTGAATGAGTATTCCATCAATTCTCCGAGCCTTGTTTTTCACCACTTCCTATATTGCAGCTTTGACATTTACCTTCAACACCCTTGGTTCTGGATTATATGCTACCTCCTGAAATGGATGAACATCAATCAAATCCTTTTGGTACAGTGACTCTGTGTATTCCTTCCATCTTCTTTTGATGTTTCCTGCATCATTCTATATTTTGCCCATAGAATGTTTCAACATTGCAACTTGAGGCTTAATTTTTTTCTTCAGTTCTTTCAGCTTGAGAAATGACAAGCGTGTTCTTCTCTTTTGGCTTCCCAACTCCATGTCTTTGCATATTTCATTATCATAATTAACTTTGTCTTCTCAAGGTGCCCTTTGAAATCTTCTGTTCAGTTCTTTTATCTTTTCATTTCTTCCATTGGCTTTAGCTACTCTTCATTCAAGGGCAAGTTTCAGAGTCTCTTTGGACATCCATTTTGGTCTTTTCTTCCTTTCCTGTCTTTTTAATGACCTTTTGCTTTCTTCATGGATGATGTTCTTGATGTCATCC
>NW_006922240.1:808397-809797 GCF_000298275.1 Orycteropus afer afer
TCTTTATGTGTTCCATTTTATTTTTGACAACTTCCAAATTTTCTAGATTCATACTTCATACAATCCATTTTCCAGTTACTAGTGGATGTTTGTAGCTGTTTCTTCTCATTTTGAGTTGTGCCACATCAGCAAATGGAAGTCCTGAAAGCTCTACTTTATCTAAATCATTAAGGTTGGCTCTACTCTGATGAAGCAGTTCTTTCCCAGTTGTATCTTGAGTGCCTTCTGACCTGAGAGGCTCATCTTCTGGCACTGTATTGGACAATGTTTCAGGGCTATTCATAATGTGTTCCAGTAATGTAACAGGCAGTGTTTCACTCCTATTCATAAGGTTATCACTGGCTAATTCTTTGAGAAGTGGATGGCCTCTTCCTTCTTCTGAGTCTGTCTCAGTCTGGAAGTGCTGCTGAAACCTGTCCACCCTGGGCAAACTTGCTGGTGTTTGAAACACTGATGGCACAGCCTCCAGCCTCACAGCAACATGCAAGCTACCACAGTACAACAAACTGACAGACAAGTTTGTCTCCCTTAGCTTCCTGCCTGGGGGCTCTCCCTCTTACCTGTTCTGCCCATTGGCCAGCTGCCGCTTCCTGCCTGGGGTCTCCCTCTTAACTGTTCCAGCTGTTGGGACTGCCTGCCCATCAAATGAATTTTATCATATATGTGCCATTTTCTTCTTTATAAAGAATGTAATATTGGTTCTATTTGAAAGCTGGAATTTGCTTAAATCTACTGATCACTCTAAGGTACCACAAAGCTAAGTACATTCCTTGAATCTTTCCTCATATTCTGTTTTCAACGCCTCTTCAAAGTCTCCAGATTAAAATTTGGAATTCTCAGGTACATTTTTTAGGACTTCATAAACTGCTTTTGTATGCCACTTCTGAGCCAATCAATCTAGTGTAACAAAACTGCATATCTGTAATGTTCTTCAGTATACAAGATGCTCTCATAAGTCCATTTCTTCATATAAGCCTTTATTCTACAATGTAGAGTTTGTGTTTCTTTTCTTCATCTTTGTCTCCATATATTCTGTACATTAATATCCTACCTCTATAAAGCATTACCCAGCTCTTCCAGCTTAAACTTTTGTCTCTTCTGTAAACTCCCATCACACTTACTATATGCACTTAAATGTATATTGTTTTTATATTAGTCTAAGTACACGTGTATGCATGACTTGCCTACTTAACAAGTCTGTACAATCCATAAACTCAGGGTACATTCAACTTGTGTATTTTTGAAAATATCTAGTATGATGCTGCCTACACAGCATACAGTGTCATCAAAATCATCTCATGTACTTTGGTCATGTTTTTAGAATGGACCAGTCCCTGGAGAAGGATATCATTCTTGGTAAAGTAGAGGGCCAGCAAAAAAAAAAAAAAAGGGGGAAGGGA
>NW_006922240.1:810062-812267 GCF_000298275.1 Orycteropus afer afer
ACAAGTAGTGGACAAGACAAACCTGTTCTTTTGTGGTGTATACACTCTAATGATACATGGGAGAAAAAGAATGAATTCCCACATTAAAAGAATATAGAACACATACTCATAATTTGAAGTGCTTTTGAAACTGTAAGTGATTTTTCCCAATTATTTCCTAGCCTCTGTATAATGAAGAATCAACTTTTACCTTTTTATCTACAAAGGATATAATTATTTTTCTTCAAAAAAGAACAGTATAAAATAAACCATAACTAGTATTAGGAACTAATGTGTTAGATGTAAGCCATATTTCCTTTCAGTTATTGTTTAAATCCAGTGGTAATGTCCCTACAGGTGTTCACTCTCTTGCATATTTTGATCAGCATTACACTTTTATTACATTTCCACTTTATTATTAACACTAAACTTATCACTGTACCATTCATCAGTGTACACAACAAAATGTATACCTAAGTTGGAGGTATCAAGGTGCTAATCACAGAAGAGCCATCTATTATTTTAAGTGAACTCTAGACCCCTACTTCCAACACCTAATTCTTAATTCCATGTAGAATTTACACAAGTACCTCAAACTCAACAACATATCCAAAAGTCCCATTGCCCCTGTTAACAGGATTGCCAGCTGAAACTTCAAAATTAGCATCACATCCTTCTTTTTTTTTTTTGCCCCCACATATGATCAGTCATTAAATTCTGTCAATTCCATGTCAAAAATATCTTAAAATTTTTACTGTCTTGCCATGACTAGGATAATAGCATACTTGTATTTCCCTGTCTATATTTCAGAAGTTCTCATTTTCATAATCACATACTTAGTTATATGCTTTTCCACTCATAAACTTTCAGTTTGTGCTTATTGCTTGTATAATAAAATCTGTGTCCCTTAATCTTGGGTTCAAAGCTCTCTACAGATTGATACCCCACAGACCTTTCCAGCCTTTATGTCTGTACTTGGTAAATAATGCAAAGACTCCTTCATTTTTTCCCCCAGTCTGTTGCAACTTCTCAACTCTGCCATTGTGACATGAAAACAGCCAAAGACACATGTAAACAAATGGAAATGACTGTCAGTTTGTTATACTGTGGTGCCTTGTGTTTTGTTATGATACTGGAAGGGACACCAGCATGGTCATCTATGGTGGACAGGTTTCAGTGGAGCTTCCAGACTAAAACAGACTAGGAAAAAGGATCTGGTGATGATGTCCATAGCTATGCATAATTTATAAGGAGCCCTAGTGGTGGAATGGTTAAGTGCAAAAGTTTGGTGATTAGAACCCACCAGTAACTCTGCAGAAGAAAAGACCTGGCAATCTGCTCCCCAAAAGATAAAACTTACCACTGCCATTGAGTCAATGCCAACTCATAGTGACCCTATAGGACAAGACAGAGTAGAACTGGCCCACAAGGTTTCCAAAGCTCTAAATCTTGGAAGCTGTCTCATCTTTCTCAGCTGAGCAGCTGGTGGCTTCCAACTGCCAACCTTTTGTTTAGCAGCAGAATACCTGAACCACTGCACCACCAGAACTCCTCTTGCAAAGATTACAGCCCAGGAAATGCTCTGGAGCAATTCTAATCTGTTACATAAGGTCTCTATGAGTTGGAATCAACACGATGGCTTAAATAACATGCATAATTTAATTATTTGAATTTTGAAATTTGAAAAGATGCACAGAAAATCAGAGAACCTAGAAGAGCCAAAACAATTTTGTAAAAGAGGAATGCAGCTGGAGGACTCAGACTACCTGATTTCAAGATTTACTGTTAAGCTATACTAATTAAAACATGGTATTGCTGTATGACTAGACATATAGATCAACTGAGAATTCAGAAATACTCTTATACATATATGGTCAATTGTTTTTTGACAAAGGTGCAAATGTAATCCATTGGAGGAAAGATAATATTTTCAACAAATAAGCTAGTGGTGTTAAAACAATTGGACATATCTGTGAAAAAAAGGAAGGGAAAGAGAGGAAAGAAGGAAGGAAGGAAAAAAGGAAACGACCTTTTCCTCACAAAATCAACATTGGTTATGCAGGCAAAACATCACGAATAATATTTAAAAATTGGCAAATTGCACTTCATACAAAGTGAAAACTTCTGCTCTTCAAAAGACACTATTAAGAAAATGAACAGATAAGCCACAGACCAGGAGAAAAAAAGAAGGAGCTCTGGTGGTAAAATGGTTAAGGTATTTGGCTG
>NW_006922240.1:812433-813158 GCF_000298275.1 Orycteropus afer afer
CGCTATGATTTGGAATCAACTTGATGGCAGTGAGTTTGTTTTTCTGTGAGAGGGGAAAATATTTGCAAACAAATATCAGGTACTTATATCCAGAATATATAAAAAACTCACAATTCAATTAAAAAATGCACTAAATATTTATTAAAATGGTAAAATTTTTGAACAAATAATTTATCAAAGAAGAGATATGGATGATAAATAAGCACAGAAAAAGATACTCAACATCATTAGTCATTGGGAAAATGAAAAATGCAAACACAGTGGGATACCATTACAGCCCTATTAGAATGGCTAAAAATAAAGCTACAAAGGCTGACAATGCCTCGTGGTAACAAGGATGTGGAGTGATACTAGAATTATCTAGATGTGGAGCAGTTAGAATTTTCATACTTCATTAGCAGGAAGGTAACACAGTAAACCACTTTGGAAAACAGTTTGGAAGTTATATTATACAGTTAAACATAAATTTACCACAAAACCCAGCCACCCCAGTCCTAGGCATTTACCCAAAGAAATGAACACATGTCTCCACACAAAGACTAGTATGTGAATGTTTACAGCAGCTTTATTAATAGATGTCAAAAACTGGAAACATCTCACATGTCTATCCATCGCTGAATGGTTATATCTATCCAATGTAATGTTATTGTTTTATGTGCTGTGATAGTTGAAGATGTGTCAACTTGGCTGGACTCCAGTTGTGAGTGGTGGTTCCCATGATGGAT
>NW_006922240.1:813504-817812 GCF_000298275.1 Orycteropus afer afer
GGCTTCTACACGCTTGTGAGCCATTTATCTAAGATAAATTTCTCTCTCTCTCTCTTTCTCTCTCTCTAAATATATATATACACTTTGCTGGTTTTTGTGTTTCTCTAGAGAACCCAATCCAACACAGGTGCCTTAGAGTCAGTTCTGTTCTGCACCATCCTCACAATCGTTGCTATGTTTGAGCCAATTGTTGTAGCCACTGTGTCAATCCATCTTGTTGAGGGTCTTCTTTTTTACTGATCCTCTACTTTACCAAGCATGATATCCCTCTCCTTAGACTGGTCCCTTCTGACAATGTGACCAAGGTACTTAAGCAGTCTTGCCATCTTCACTTCTAAGATGTATTTCAGTTCTACTTGTTCCAAGACTGATTTCTTTGTTCTTCTGGCAGTCCATGATATACTCAGTATTCTTCACTAGCACCATAATTCAAATGCATCAATTCTTCTTCATTCTTCCTTATTCACTGTCCAGCTTTCACATGCATATGAGGTGACTGAAAATACCATGACTTGGGTCACTCTCACCTTAGTCTCCAAAGTGATATCTTTGCTCTTTAACACTTTAAAGATGTCTTTTGCAGCAGATTTGTCCAACACTATACGTCATTTGATTTCTTGACTGCTGTTTCCATGGGCATTGATTATGGATCCAATTAAAATGACATACTTGACAATTTCAGTCTTTTCTCCGTTTATCATGATGTTGCTTATCGATTCAGTTGTGAGGATTTTTGTTTTCTTTATGTTGAGGTGTAATTAATACTGAAGACTGTAGTCTTTGATTGTCATCAGTAAGTGCTTCAAGTCCTCTTCGCTTTCAGCAAGCAAGGTTGTGTCATCTGCATATCGCAGGTTGTTAATGAATCTTCCTCCAATCTTTTTTTTTTCTTTCAACATTTTATTGTGATTTGTTCTTCCTCCAGTCTTGATGCCACGTTCTTCTTCATATACTCCAGCTTCTCAGATTATTTTGAGTATGGTGAAAGAATACAACGCTGACACACACAGTTTCTGATTTTAATCATGCACCATCCCCTTGTTCTATTTGAACGACTGCCTCTTAGTGTATATACAGGTTCCTCATGAACACAATTAAGTGTTCTGGAATTCTTATTCTTCACAACTTTATCCATAATTTTCTATGATCCACACAATCAAATGCCTTTGCATAGTCAATAAAACATGGGTAAACATCTTTCAGATATTCTCTGCTCTCAGCCAAGATCCATCTGACATCAGCATTGATATCCCTTGTTCCACATCTTCTTCAGAATCTGGCTTGAATTTCAGGAAGTTCCCTGTCTATGTACTTCTATAACTGTTTTTAAATTATTTTCAGCAAAACTTTACTTGTGTGTAATACTAATGATATTGTTTGATAATTCCCACATTCTGTTGGATCATCTTTCTTTGTAATGGGCACAAATATGGATCTCTTCCAGTTGGCCAGGAAGCTAGCTTCCAAATTTCTTGTCATAGATGAGTGAGTGTTCATCAATAAAATGTAAAGAAGTACTGATACATGAAACATGAATGAATTTCAAAAGTATTCTATTAAATGAAAACACAAAAGGCTATGTAACTATGTGATACATGTTGGACTGTGTCCTTCAAAGGGATATGTTGATCTCCTAACCCTTGTAACAATGAATATGACCTGTTTGGAAAGAAGGTTTTTCATTTTTATGTTAATGAAGTCATACAAGAATAGAGTGGATCCTAAACTTAATCCCTTCTAAATAATGTTTTATAAGAAATGCAGAATAGACACAGACACACAGAGGGAAGGCAGACACTATATGAAGATACTTCTACACATGGCCAAGGAACACTAAGAAATGCCCAGGTTTACAGAAGCGGAAAGAGCCAAGGATCTTCCCCTAGTTAGGGGAGGGGGGTGAAAGGGAGAGAGAGAGGGGGAAAGAGAGAGTGTGTTAAGGTTATATGTCAACTTGGCTGGGCCTGGTTGAGTGGCTGGGCAGCTGGATGTAGTTATTCTCCATGGTGAGATTGGCAATCAATTCCATGGTGGAATCTACTGGAGCAGCTGAGTAGCTGTTTTAGGGATGTGGTCTGTTTCCAGTATATAAGAAGCAAATTTGAGGAAGGTCTCTTGCTTATAGCATGCTTAGACCCTACATGTCATTGTTCAGAAACCTTCCATGTTGTCGGCCGACCTTTGGCCTCTCAATGGACTTGAAACAATGGCCTGCCATGTGGTTTGGTAATATCAGGACTGTGCCTTGTTACTTGTCGATCTCGGGTCTGCCAGCCTCAGCAGCCAGCAGGTGCCTGAGTGAAGAAAAGCCTCCAGCTTCAGTGCGCCAGAAGCAGGAGGCAGAGCTGAAGCCCAAGGTCAAAGGACTTCCACCCTAGAGCCTGGCACTTTGAACTTGGACTTCTAGCTTCCAAAACTATAAGAGAATAGACTCCTGTTTGTTAAAGCCATCCCATTTGTGATATATCCCTGTCAGAGCAGCACTAGGTAACCAAAACAGAGAGAGAGAGAGAGACAGAGAGAGAGAGAGAGAGAGAGAGAGACTTTGTAGATAACCTGAATTCAGACTTCTAACGTCCAGAACTGTGAGAACAAAAATTTAAGTTCTTTAAAGCCATCCACTTGTGGCATTTTTGTTAAGGCGCACTGGCAAACTAAGACACTATGATTCCATTTATGTGACATGTTAGTAAAGGGAAAAGTATAAGCACAGAAATCAGATTAGTTTTTGTTTGAAACTAAAGGTGAGAGAAGGAATTTAGTACAAAAGAACATATGGGAACTTCCAGAAGTGATGGAAATATTCTGTATCTTGAATGTAGTGGTGGTTATGAAACTGAATATGTTTGTCAAAATTCATCAAATTGTACACATAAAAAAGATGAACTTTATTATATGTAAATTATACCTCCGGAAACCTAACTTTAAGAAGATGATATTGCTCTGAGGAAAACTCTGTCACTAAACTTTTAGGAATTTCCTCTAAATTTTTTATGCATTCATGAGTCTCTTTCTTGAGTACCTAATCTATTCATGGTTTCATTCTATATCCATGCTTCAGTGATCAGATATAATTTTCCTCCATTAATTTTTCTTTGATGGTAGTATCCTGAATCATTTTTGAAATTTCTTCCCATGAGTGAACTCCAGAAGTTACATATTTACTCACTTGATAATTTCTAAATTCAGGATTTGCAAAGAGTCTGCTTTCTCAGTCTGCACCTGAGCATTAAATTAAATGGTTCACGTCTTAAAATTCCTTAACGCTCACACATCCTGAACACTTACTGCAGAGTTTCACTCTTTAACCATGACCCCAGATAATAAAGTCCTTCTGACACTTCAAGTTATTAAAATCCATGGGTCTGGGAGGGTTTAAGATAGATCTTTCTAATATTTAAAGTTCTATTTTATATTTAATAATCCAAGTTCAAAGATATTATTGGCTACTAGAAAATTACAAGCAAACTTGAAGACCCGAAATCTGGTATATCTTCCTTCACTGAAGAAGCCTAAATGACATTTAAAGGCAGAAGGGTTTACAGCGTGTCACATCGATTTTAGAACAGAGCATTGTCACATTGACTTTAGAACAGAACATTGTTAACAAGGACATTACTTCAGAAATAAGTGAGACAAATGTCGTTATTGTGCATTGAAAATATTTGCATTCCACCTATATA
The DNA here is from genome assembly GCF_000298275.1 of Orycteropus afer afer. Classification (NCBI taxonomy): domain Eukaryota; kingdom Metazoa; phylum Chordata; class Mammalia; order Tubulidentata; family Orycteropodidae; genus Orycteropus; species Orycteropus afer. The sequence goes on from NW_006922240.1 coordinate 817,188, forward strand.
TTACAGTTCAAGATTAGAGAGCTTTGGCAACAACATTACCCCATTTCAAACCTGAGCCTAATTTATCAAGCAACCATAGTGACAAAGGAGAAAGGACAGGATTTGTAGCTCGTTTGCTCTGTCAACAGATCTGGGTTTCTATGTAAAGTCTGCAAAATTAAAAGCACAATTGAAGTAGATGTTTAAAGAGTAATGGCGCATGCTATATCTCTGAGATGCCACATAAAATCAAGGCCCTTGGGAAAGTTGAGTTGTTAAGTAAGAAGTATTGATTTAAATTACCTCACAATAGTAAGAGCACACACACTTTTCCTTCAGATATGTTTTCTTTTGAAAATTAAAAGCGCACTGATTGCCAACACATTTGTTCCAAAATTTTAAACATCAACTGTATCAGAAGCAAAAATATGAATGCATTGTATACCTCAGAAAGTTAAGATTTCCAAAATTTTTGACATATGCTTTTTAAAATAATTTTGATTTTGCTTGTAATTTTTTCTATAGCATATTTTCTACTTCTTCTGGCACACCTGAGAAAGATTATTAGCAACTTATGATATATTTTAAAAAAATAGAACATAATAGAAGTAAATTGTATGGCTGAAGAAGTGAACATTGCCATAAT